>NC_047172.1:20044393-20304393 GCF_009819705.1 Hippoglossus hippoglossus
ATTTTTACTGTCATTCTCATTCTGAAAAATAGCAAAGGAGGAAATATTACTTTTGGGATCTGGACCATAGCAATTAGAAAACAACATCATCTTAACCCATGAGCACTTGATGCTATACATGCGTGGGACTGAAATAGTCGCAGGAAAGGTGATGTTAAATGTTTATGTTTTAAATTAGCGGTTCAGACCGGGGGTGGGGGGGGGGAGCGATATTGAAGCAGATTTTAGAAGTGTTTTATTGACAAAAACAACAATCAAAAGATTCGGGCCCAGCTGATGTTTCTGCCGAGTGCTGACCAAGGCTCAGTCGGTTAGAGAGGTGTTTGAAAAGGCGGAGGAAGAAGGTCTTGACAAGTGTGTCGGATTTATTGGTTTTTTAAAACATGTTCTCAAAGTTTAGGGAGGCCTCTTGTACCTTTTCCAATGAAATGACTTGCAATGAAAGTCAAATATTTATGCTATCAAATGTTTTTATTTCACGTCTGTCTGCTTCAGAGGCTGAGAAATAAACATTTTTTTATAAAGGTTGGCAAATCTGTCAGCTCTTAGGGGGGTTCTTTTCAAACAGAGTGCGTTTCTATTCGGCAGGTTGTAATGGCTCAATCCTAAATCAAGGTTGAAAATATAATGTTGTGTAATGTTGTGTTTTAGGGAACTTAAATAAAACATTTAAAAACATACTGACTCACTCACAAGGGACATTTCACTGCAACACTACCTCCATCAATGGGTGTATTTGCCAGCAACTTGTTATTGAATCTGTAAGTACAAACATTTGATGGATAAACACCACTGTCAGCAGTGGCGTGGCACCGTCAATCTGAAATTACATCCTGCTGCTTGCGAAGGAGAACACCTCCGAGTGAGATGAAGCAAGGAGTTGGTGGGGAGAAAGGTCTCGGTTGGGAAGTGCGGCTCCGACAAGGCAATTAAACGCATCTTGGGCTTGATGGATTTCTAATTGGAGGCTGGTCACATCAGAGGTGTGCTGGATTATAGTGTCGGTAATGAATGGGAGAGACAGAGCGTGACAGATTAGTGCTGTTACGCCTCTGCCTGAAAATGTGGGGGGAGGGAGTGTGTATGAACGGCCGTCTGTGTGTGTCTGTGTCTGCATTAGGGCCCCCAGCGTTTGTGTGTGTGTGGAAGTAAATGTGGAGGTGAGAAAGACATGTGCAATCCAGAGTGTGTAGAGTGTGTACCTCAGGTCGGAGTATGCATGTATGAAAGGTTACTGGTGTGTGTGTGTGTGTGTGTGTGTGTGTGTGTGTGTGTGTGTGTGTGTGCGTGTGTGTGCGCGTACACTGGTGATTCTCTGACATGTGGAGGACATCATGGAGCAGAGGCAGTGAAGATGAGGGAATGTAGAAGACGGTGCAGAGGAAAAAGAGCGGAGAGACGAGTAGGAGAATGTGGACGCAACAGACAACGGAGAGAACGAAAGAGAGATGGGAGAGAGGACAGAAAGCAGGAAGAGGAAGATGTTATTAAAAAAACTTAAAATCCCACACACAAAGGGAACAAGAAACAAAGGACTCAAGTCGATGTCTGTTAGGAGATCTGTGGCAAAACCCTTCTCGAAAGTGCAGCTTCAACCCTGAGGTTTGACTGACGTGTCTCTCCCTGGATATTACGTACCCCCACCCACATACCACTGAGCTGGCTAAAGCTAAGTTATCTGAGTTGTCTATCTACGAGCAACAACTCTAGGAGCAGCTTGAGCAACTTTTCGATAGAAATATCCGACGAAATAGAGGTTTCTCACCTCCAAAGTTTCCTGACGGCCAGGACCGCGGTAATCTCGAGCTGTGTGAAGCACCGGCTGTCTTAGCCCGCTGTTTAAACGGTGTGCGTGTGAGAGAGACAGCCGAGGGGCGAGCGGATGAGGGTCGTCTCTGAATGGTCGACAATGAGGTTTCTTTAAAAATAGATCTAAAAATGAGCGCAGCGTTCCAGATTCCCACTGATGAGCGGTCGCTGGTGGTGGGGGCCACCCACCGTATGTGTAAATGTCAGGATGTAGATACGTCCCAAACAATCGACTTAATGTAAACCTTGACCCTCTGTAACACTAGGTGGCGTTATGAGCCATATTCAACCCATAAATGTCGATTTTCTAAATACATGTTGTGATAAATGTGATTTCTAAACCATTATTAATCTATTTTATCAAAGAACAGTCATATTATTTAGTAAACAGCTCAAAAAACTAAACTAATTGGGCTGTATTGCTTGTAGTTATACTTTAAAGGGACATTCCACCAAGTTCAGTTTACTGGTCATTGTTTATACATCTCCACTGGGAAAACTTTTTTTTTGTATTTTCTAAAACTCTGGAAGATCTGTGTGAGAAAATAATCTTAATGATGTACTCATCAATAACAGAGGTGCCTTTGTCACATTCTGGAATTGTGGAGATTGAAACATACGTCTATTTATGGGACAGACTATTTATCTTACAAAAAACACTATAGAGTTGCATCATGGAAAATCTAGGATCAAGTTTTGGACCCAAATTGGGACTAGAAGTCCTGATATTTTGGACTCTGCTGCTTTGATTCAGATTTTTCTTTCTTAGTCTTCCTCTTGGGATTCCCCAGACTTCATGGAACTACAGTGCAACACTTAGTTTCTTTAAACATTTGGGATCCTGGGCTATTTGGGGAATTTTTGAAAGTTTTGTATTGATCATTTATATACCACATTTTTCTTAGCAGAACCTTGCATATACAAAATGAAAATTACTTTTTCACTTGTTTTTATGCTCTGACATCTGAGACCACTCACGTGACTTGGACATGCTGGTATGATCAGCGACTCCTGAGAGTCGCGAAGCATCATGAGCACAAGGTGAATACACAAGTATTTGTAAAGTACTGGGTCTGCACTACAATCATCTGCTCAGGACAAAAAAATGGAGAAAATGTTTTTATTCACAACATGTCTGTTGTTCACCTCAGCTCACCTGTTGCTCTGGAGCGTCTCCAGTCTAACCCTGATGTTTGCTCTCCACTCGGACGTTGCCATGGTGACAACATTTACCTCAAAAGGTCCTCTGTAAAAATAAAATACAAAATACAAAATTAGCATGTCAATTTTGGGAACTGTTAAATTACCCCTTTCCCTTTCTATGCTACTGTTGTTTATTTAAAAAAAGTATCCTCCCTCCAGCTCATTCAGAACTCTGCTGCTCGGCTGTTAACCAGAAGTACCAGAGAGAACTCATTCATCCAGCTCTGCTCTGCACTGCTGACCTGTAACACACAGGATTGACTTTAAGGTTCTGCTCCTTACATACAAGGCTCTGAGTGGGCGAGCTGACTCTCTAGTTAACTGTGTCCCCTCTAGAACACAGATCATCTGCACACACTGCACACAAGCTCTGGCCCAAGGGTACACGCTCAGGGTGCACGGTAGCATCGCTACTTCCGGTAGCAGACATTTAGGCTAAAAACTTGGTGTAAATGTTGAATTTGTATGTCGGGGGCTTATGGACACTTAGATGACACCACAGGAGCAGCATGGTGGCATTTCATGTTTTTTTTTCTGTAGTTTTTTCGCTATTCACTTCAGTTGTATTGGATTTGGCTGCAACGCTGTTTACCCCTGAAACTCCAAAAGGGTTCTGTGGACTTAAACACTTCACCCACCTCTCCATCGGCATAGTGATGAGTAGATAATGACTTCATTTTCATTTTTCGGTGACCTATCCCTTTGAGACCAGCAGAGATCACGTTAAATCAGGGCTGTGCAGAGGCACATAAAGTTAAATAGCCTTATCCCAGCCTCCAAGCATGTGTTCGCGACGCATTTTTTGAAGTTGGGAGAGAAACTTCAGCCAATCTTACAGATGATGTTACACTTTAATAAATGGTTTAAGAGTGATCTTTGTGTTTGCATGAACTCATGCAGGTTTTGGAGCAACGTGGGGGACATTCTTTTATACGAATGGTGCTGAACCCTCCAGCATAGCTCAAGTGACGTGGAGAATCTATGACAAGCAGCATTGGAGTCTGCTCTGGAGTCTGCTCCTTCCTTTAATTTGTTACTCAACTTCTAGAGGAACTGCATGGATAACAATGGCGTAATGCTATGTGTGAGTAATGTATTGCAGCAGTTTAATTGTGCCTCTGCAGAATTTTCCCTACCATCTGCTTGTATTGTATCAAAGTGCGTATCAAGCAAAGTGTCAGATGGGATTGAAATGAGTGAAGACAACAGAGGATGTAACAAGAGGGAGGAGGAGGAGTGAGCGAGGGAGGGATGAGAAGGTGCAAGAGAGGTAAGGAAGGAGAAGAAAAAGTGTGGGAGAAAAGTCAACGAAGGGGTGGGGCAGAAAACCGAAGGAGAGACAGTGTGTACGTGTGTGTGTGTGTATGTGTGTGTGTGTGTCTGAAAAGGGAAGGGGGGAGCGAAGAAGGAAGAGAGAAGCGGCGAGGGAACTTTTAATGGCCCTGCTGTTGTCTTTGTCAGCACACTGTGACAGCCAGAATCAATTATTAACCAGGACCACAAGTTTTCAGAGCAGGAGGAGAAGAGGAAGACAGTGCAGTGGGAGATGGGGAGGCGGTGAGGGCAGAGGGATGGAGGGAAGATGAGAGCATTAGGGGATGATCTAAAGAAGGGAGGATGAAGGGAAGAAGAGAGGAGGATGAATTAGGAGACAGGAAGAACAAGGGGGAAAAGCAACGCTAACAAGAGAAGGAAAGAGAACGAGGATGAAACATCCTTTCACAGCATTTTTGCAGAGAAGCAGTGATAAGCGAGTGGCAGAGGAGAGGAGTAAATGACGTGAAGCGACGTCTTCCTTCAGCTCCAAAGGGCTGCATGTTATTAGACACTGACCATTTTGAACATACTGTACTTTGTTACTACCCGTGTCTTGCTCATTGTTTCTCCCGGGAACGTTTCAATAATTTTAGCCCAAAGTTCAAGTTGCAATGATTAAGAAAAAGGTTTTCATCCTTGCACTGGACTGAATCCTGCTCAATCTCAGCTGTATCCATTGGAGGTGTTGACATACAGGTTTTGGCACAGCGCTGCCTGCCTCTTCTTCCAGTCAATGACCCATGTTGCAATGGTGGGGATGCCAGTGTATTAAGTGTCAAAAATATCAACGCATGCCTTATAAAACTCTCCTGTTATATTCGAGAATCTCTTTGATGCTGAGATCAAAACAATAACTAAGTACCTCTATTAAAGGGATTGTTATCCCCCGAAATAAAAATGTACCGATCTACTCACCACTATGCCGATGGCAGGGTGGGTGAAGTGTTTCAGTCCACAAAACACTTTTGGAGTATCACGGGTAAATAGTGTTGCAGCCAAATCCAATACAATTGATGTAAATGGTTACTTCTACTTCAAACGTAAAAAAAACCAACAGAAATAAAACATCAAATGTCTCCGTACTGCTCCTGTGGTGTCGACAAGTGTCTGTAAGCCCCAAAATTCCAATTCGACTAGAAACAACGTCATTTACACCATGTTTTTAGCCCAAATGTCTGTTGTTATCCTCCTAGCCTGGAGCCGCATTTGCGCGCAGAGACCGCACAAGCTATCGCCCAAGGGGCTCGAGACGCACAGTGTCACTCCTGCAGCTGCTGACAGTGCAGGTGACACATGTGACACAAGCTGCATTCTTAGACCGATTGCGTCACAGCGATTTGACTAGACTGTCCCATCGAGTGGATCCTCCCCAGCCCAAAATATATCACATGAGTCATTAGAATAGAAAAAAGAAAAACAAACAACTTGACAGTAATAATGGACATTTACTGACAAAATTCTGAGCAGCATTCAGCCCCTTGGTGGTGAGAAATCCAATAATAAGTGGTCACTTGGATCAACCAAGACACATGGCAATCAGGCGTAAACAGGGCCATAGACCCCGCGATCGGTGATCGTATCAGAATCATCCGATAAATGATCTTAACCACTATGTCCGCCTCTCAAGCAATAACCATGCATGTCAAGGACAGAGTAACACAAACGTTACAACATCAGGCAGTTTAGAAAGAAAAAAAACAGAAACGTTTTCTCTCTGGCCTAGATGGGCTGACCTGAGCCACTCTATCTAACATGATTCTGTCGTTTTCTCCACGTGGGATAATTAGGGACAAGTTTTTGGACCAAAACTGAACATTTGAAAATCTGAAAATGTTAAAATTTTTATAATAAGACAATTGATAAATCACAGTGATGAAGGTCTTGCCCAGTCTTTGTTGTGATGCACTATCACACTGATGATATCTATATTGTGCCTTTCTCCCTTAGTTCCATGCTCCTTGTTGCCCGGTGATAAGCCTGAATGTCAGATGAAGTGTGGAGGAGACTTCCTATCAACCTGGGAAATGTTGACTTTCATGTTTTTGGCACAGGGCTACTTGTCTCTTCTCCCTTTTTTGATTGATGACTATGTTGCTATGGTGGGGGGTGTCAGGGTAATAAGTGTCAAATATATCAACTCATGCCTCATAAAGAAAATAAAGAAAATCATCCGTCATAGTCTAAAATCACTTTGATGCTGAGATCAAAACAATAACTTGATATCTGTACCATTACCTCACCTTTATATCCCCTGTATATCTCTATCTTTATGTGTCCCCGGACCATGACCGACCACGGCTTGCCATCTTTATGACTTGGGTTAAGAATAAAAGGTGACTGATGACACACCAGGGATCAACATCCCAGCTGACAGCATCAGCAGCGAATGCTCACACGTCTCATCCCAGTGTGGTGAGCCTGGAGCTGTGCTGTCCCTCCACATTCTATCAGCAGGGCCACGCCGTAACACGTTGTTGTCTCACCCATAAGCCTTGTTTATACTCGGCCGAGATGCTGTCGCGTGGCCCTCCGTAGACATGGAGGTTGTGGCACATTTACTAAGTGAGAGAGGCGTTCATGGTCAACACATTGGACATTGCAATATGCTCCGGACTGCTAGTGGGCGTACAAAGAAAATAGTCTGTGGCTAAAGACTGAAGAAAGGAAGAAAAGTAGGCTGCCTAGCCAAAAATAGTAAACACTGCCAAACATTGAACTAAAACAGTCATCACAGCTACACCAGAATCTGCGTGACCGCTTTTCCCCCTCTGGGTTACTCATGTTCTTCCTAAATGCCTTCTTTTTACCAAATGTTTCTGTCCAAGAGTTCAGCCCCATCTCATTGTCTCTGTGGTCTCTGCAGGACGAGTGCTTGTAAAGGTGAACCTGCTCGGCCAGTCTCCCCCGATGTCGTCCATGTTGAAATGTGCGCGCGACAGCCACATAGGTGCATGACCAGGCACTGAGACAAGTTTGAAACTATTGTGCTCGACACCAAAAACATTACATCATTGCTGGTGTGCGCCTTTAGATTTAAATACTTCAGGATCACCATCCTGCCTCGAAGGTGATGGTCAGATTACCTGTGGGCCAGTGTCTGGGGACGCGTCGCTGAAATGTTCAAATGAGTCGACTGAAGGCCAAAACACGCCAATGTAGACAGAAGCTTCCCAGAGGTGGTACACGAGTGTGTTTGTAGGTGGCAACATGGTAACATGGACGGACTGAGGCAGATGTGTGGTAGAGGAATGTTTAGAGGCAGCAGGAGAGAGGGCTACTTGAAAAGATTGGTTTTTGAGACCTGTATTGATTCTTAACCACATTTCATGCTGAGGGATGGATCCGTGGTTGTGCATGTATAGACATCTACAGCGGATTCTCTAAATCCTGAGTCTGTTTTCTCATTCATCTCAGTTTACTTTTTTTCCTGATCATTTATTACTGCATAACCAACGTACAGTTTGATCGATTAATCGACAACATGAATTAGAAATGTCAGTGTCTTTAAAAACATGCCTTTTCCTGTGTGACAGAGTATTGTTACTTTTTTAATAAGAAAGTTCATGTAAATGCTACAATTTCTCTTAAACACTAGGAGTCCTGGACTATTTTGCTGTTTTAAACACATAATAACATGCTCACCATTGATTGGTATCTATATTTTCAGCACATTATTAATACGAACAGACGATTACTTATTCACTTTGACAACGTCTATCAACATGAAGCCAAAAACCACAAAGAAATAGAATCTTTTTTTAAACTATAAAAACCACAAATATGCTCAAAAGCATTCGAAAGGTTTTTGAAGGTGGAACATTCTAAATACAGGAGGCAGAAAGGGGAGATATAATTTTAAAACTGATACAACAGAAAGTAAAATACGTCTATTTGAAATAGAAAAGTGTTTTCCTTAAGGTATTTATTTGTGGAATCATATCTCTGTTTTTCCTTGGCCTATCAAAGCCAATCAAAAAACTAGCATAGAGTTTCATCTGAGGTTGAAAACAGCGCTCCACGTGGCTTTGTTTTCACACAGTGTCGTCTTGATGATCGGCGACTCCTGAGAGTTAAAAGAAGCCCATGCAGTCATTATTTCAGGTGAGTCAAGTCTGCTCCGATGCTAATGATGCTAGTGTTTCTGTAGGGACGTCGCGAGGAGTCCTCACCCTGCTGCGTCACTTGTCTCCCACTTCTACATACTTCATGAAGGACATGTGAAGCCCCCGTGTCTCTCAGGTGGGGCCTTCATCAATCTGACGTTGTGTTGTCAAAACTCAGCTGGAGAAACTTTCAGATTCTTTATATTCGAATACGAATCTGCACTTGGAAAGACCTCAGCAGCTCGGGGCCTCTGGGCCAGAGCCTCAGTATGAAGTGACTGTTAATATTTCATGTTTAAAAGTCAATAGGCCTGGTGGAGAAAGAAAAAAAAAAAACTGTGGATTATTTCTGTCAGTATAAAAGTCGTAAACTCATCCTTTCATGGCTTCCCTGATAAATGTCTGCCAGCTGTGAGAGAAACACGACTGAGGAGCTGTGATATTTTGAAAGTCTGATCCCAACATTAAAGCCGTGCAGCTCATTCACCCACGGTTCCTTTTTTCTGCGGAAGCTCAGACGTCACTGATCATTCACCACACAAATTAACAAAGACAACAGCTCAACGGCTAATAACTAATTCCTTTGATTAGTTATTTACTCAAACAATGAATTAAGCTTTCAATTAACAAGATAGGCCAATTACTGAGGAGACCAATTCTTCACAAGCGGTGACAGCGCAGCGAAAGACAAAAAAGACCTCTGGAGATAGAAGAGAGGGAGGCTGACAGAAAACAAAGAACAGAGATATAACTGAATTTAAAAGGTCACCCTCGGAGGATTATTCGTCTTGAGAGCGGGCGTGGCACGTCACAGCAAAAAATCAAACAAACTCAAAGAACAGCGGAGATCGACAGACACACGCCGGGGCCAGAGTTTGTGGTTGACCCAGCTAGTAGAAGTGTGGAAAAACAAAACGCAGAATTATCCCTGCGAGACACACAAAGCATTTTTGTCTGCTCTTGTTTCATGAACT
Organism: Hippoglossus hippoglossus; assembly: GCF_009819705.1. Lineage (NCBI taxonomy): Eukaryota > Metazoa > Chordata > Actinopteri > Pleuronectiformes > Pleuronectidae > Hippoglossus > Hippoglossus hippoglossus. The sequence continues at coordinate 20,053,800 of NC_047172.1, forward strand.
GAACAAAGATACGGATGAAGCTGCACCGATATCTCTGGAAAAACATTTTCTCGAGGAACCACTGAAGATTTCAGGAGAAATTACACGCAGATAAAAACAGTGTCTTTGCCGTTTCCTTCCAAACATCACATCGTGGATATCTGAGGTGTACACAGTCTTTCATGCAGTCTAGTTTTGATCGCCCTATACCTGAAAAGTAAAACCCCTCAAACAATTTTTTTTTTCTCCCGGCCTGTCAGTTATGTTCACAAGAGAAAAACAGTGTTCATGTCTGGAAAACCAAACCCCTGGGGTTATGAATAAATCTTTTAAAGTCAAATCCTGGTTGAAATCACGGCATTGTTTTGGTCGTCTTGGTGATGCAACGCTTACGTGAAATAATAATGTAGCTCGACAAATTATTCTTTTTTTTCAATCTTGACCTTAGTTCACCTTAAGCCAACTTTCCATCCAAATCTAAATTTATAAGAAAAACATTTGACAGAAATTTGTGAAATAAAAATGTTATTATTCACTATAATCCATTATAGTGGATGTTTTCATTAAGAACCACAATGCAAAAAGAAACACAATCAGTTGTGTCATCAAGATCAACAGGTGGTGGCGCTAATTTTAATTCTTTGCAGAAGAAGAAGTAGCAAAACGCAGCCACAATCTCAACAATAGCAGTCATAATTTCAAATGAGTCATGGTCCAATGATCATTGATATAAGTTCAATAGCAAAAAAAAAGAGTCATAGGGTCATACAGAAGAATGGAATTCATGTATAAAAAGGTAATAACTTTAGGTGTAAAAACTCCTGTGTAAAAGGTTAAAATGTTTTAAAAAGAGGTAACAAGGTTAAAACTCTTAAAAAGTATAAGGATACCCTCCTGAAAGAGAAGTTAATCTACACTCTACTGATTGAGTCTTTTTTGAAAGATGACGCCTGTGATTGATTAGTCATGCCTGCTGAATCCGGAAGGGGGCGCTCTCAGCCACAAGCTGCCAGAGAGAAAGCCTCGTGTCTGAGCGTCTTTATTGACATCCCCCCTTTTCAGGTACGAAACGAGTATTTATGCTCTTAAACTTTGGAATATGTTTGTTAAGTCGTTTTATTGGTGTTTTGTTAACATGCTCACTGAATGCTAAGTGTTTTGGAAGCCTTATTTTGATTTCCAGCTAGTTCAACTCAGTTCCCTCAGTGGCTAGCACGGAGCGGCACAAGGCGATCGTAGGCGCGACACCTATTGTGTGCATTTTGATCGTGTTTAGCTCAGTAAGACATATATACAGAGTATGAGGTCGCTAATGTTTATGTGTATGGTTAAGTTTTACTATGTTTATGTGTCTAATGAATTACTAATACATTTGTGTGTTCATTACTAAAGTAACTGTCTACGATAAGGAGCAAGGAATATAACAAATAGAAGAGACAAGTGTTTTACACAAAGTTTTAGTTTATTTCCTGTACATTTAAGTTGGATCATTTAAGTTTATGTTTATTGATTAATAGACCATTTTCACAAATATTTACCTGTTACATCTGATTTGACATGTTTAAGAAAGAGTGATGAATGACAATATACTTCCTCGTTTACTTGCCTGTAAAAGAAAAGTGAAAGAAAAACTATATCGGAAAGTTGATCTTGAAATTGAGAGAAAATGCATTTAATTGTTGGGAGATTTCTGTACGAATTTCTGTACAGCAAATACTGCTGAATATACTGAATAATATCATTCTCAATGAAGCTGCCAGAGAGAAAGCATCGTGTCTGAGCTTCTTTATCGATATCTCCCGTTTTCAGGGCGTAACATCAGCGGGTTCTCCGATTTTAGCAGTTACCGAAAGCAACCTGACTGATACTTAGGCACTTGGGCTGTCACTTTAAAAAACTAATTTGAGCATTCATTTGAATGTCGGGGGTCAAATTCCTAACTGAACTGCAATGACCCGTTTGAATTCATTTATTTTTAACTCCTTCAAAACACCACACACACATACAACTACACTTTTAATTGTGAATATTGTAAATATATTTATACATGAAGGACGCAAACTATAGAATTTTCTATCAGACAGCTTTGATGAGTATTTAATCTCAACTGACGTGGAAATTAACTCTGTTTCTTCATCCTCGATAACCGTTTGTGATTTAATTAAATCGCTTCACAGTCAGAAATAATATTTTTGATGGATTCTAGTAATTACAATTATGGAAATAGGATTGTTTTTCACCTGTTCGGGCTTATTTTTTAATTATAACATGACGGCTGAACATTAAGCCAGCATAAGGCAGTCTGTTTTCTCTAATAAGGTATTAAATTATTCGAGAATATTAGATGGCATCATGCTCTGGATAATTACCCAAGTTTTTAGGTAGTAATCTTTCATTTGGCAACTGAATACTTTCCAAGGATTTTATCTCTCATTTTATTTACATTTAAATAGATGATGAATGCATTTTTATTGGTATGGACTGATATAAAAAAATCTAACAACTGACCTCGAAATAAAATATCAAAATATCCATCTACTAATTCCAGAAATCTCTGTCTGCGCAATGCATCTTGAGAACTGTTGAGCTTCTCAGCCTCACACCTGGAATGTTTGTTGTTAAGGGTGCAAAGAAGTGCAGTGTTGAATGTGGTATGATTTGAAAACGCATTTTGTTCAATATTGATAAACTTGAAATTTACAGGCGATCATCGCTCAGTGCCTGGGACTCATCATCGTAGGTGACGTTGTTGATCTCGACAACAGCAACTGATTATCCAGTTTGGGGTTCTGAGTCGAGCTTCACTGAACTTTAAATAAACAGCTCTTTGTTAGGGTCTGTGGTCTCCCCTGAGAAGAGTGTTCCAGTGGCCGAATGGGCTACACCTCTTCTACTTGTCATCACAGACGGGGTGGGAGAGGTTATCTGAGATGGTCTTAAATCTTGTCCTTCATCCTCCTCTAAACAGGAGAAGGTTGGAGATTGGATCCCTGGCCGGTTCAGTCTAGATGAAATGTGTAACAGAAAAAGCGCTCTGTGGATGTGTGTATGAATGGGTCATTATTCCACATTGTGTAGTTCCAAGCCTTCTGCTTCTCCAGCACAACACAGCTCAGCACTGGCCACTATAGACTGTGAGAAGAATCTTCACACAGGTATTCTTACCACATCTTCTGGCAGGATGAGAACCAGGCCAAGATGTCGTTTAGTTTTAGGAGGCAAGGACACATGACGTCATCCTGCAGACGTAAAGACCAGAAAACCTTCTACTACTCGTTTAAGTAGTTGTTGTTCAAGTCCAGACACTTGAATCATCATGTTAGAACCGACATTAGGAGCATTTTAGCAATTATTAAAAGATAATCTTACAGAGCTTAAAGTAGTGTCGAGCTGGGCATAATCTAAGTGACTGTAAAAATGTTGTTGTTCAATTAAATCAAATCTCATGATTTATATGTTGCCGTTGGCTCCTCTTGGCAGATGGACACACAGGTGGCTTGGAAGATGCTACAATTTTTGTAAATTGATCACTACCTACGTTATAATTACTGCACTGCAGAGCCCCTTGCTTTACATCTTTTTCTTTTTTTTGCTATGCAATTTCCTTTAACCATAAACTACATTTCCTACTATTGTGTTATGCCATTTGACGCAGTGACGGAAAAGGTGCTGAGTTTGGGGAATCAAGTCCTGACTATGCTTCAACTGTGCAAGAGCATGAAGACGGCCATCCAACATTTCTGACATGTCAGAAATTTATCCGACCATCCATCGTGTGGTCGGGAGCATCTGATCGCTCCTCGCATCCTCCTGTACACTGCACGACAAACGACCCAAGACAAAGTGTATATCCAGCTTTATAGAAGCTGTGGTGCTCTAATTTACTACAGCGACGCCTTGGTGCTCTGGATATTTCATAGATTTTCTGAGCCGGCTGTGCATCAAACCCAGGACCACAGTACTGTACATAATTCTATACAAAGAGCTGCAGTGACAGCGTTGTGAAAGGACAAATATGAAACAGAAACCCAACAAAAGACAAACAGTTAAAATTTTCTTCTAAGGTAATGACAAGTTCATTGAACAGAGTCGGTGTGTTCAATAAACACATCAGGGTGATAACTGCTAAAAGCTTCGGTCCATCTGTATTGATCGAGTGTGTGTGTGTGTTGTCCAGTCACAGCATTCATCAGATATTGATGGAGATGTTTGATGCATGGTTGATGATGTGGATAACATTCACAGTCACAAGTCGGTCCTCTCCATAGGACACACACACACACACACACACACACACACACACACACACACCCCCCCGCACACACTGATCACAGTTAAACTAGTTATTCTTTGTTTGGCGGGTCAATACGAGCAGGCAGGAGAGCAGAATGGCCCCTAATGATCTCACTGGACCATGTTATTGTATGAGTGGAACACAAAACAGCATCCTTTTAGAAATAATGTCGATTAAAGCAAGATTAAGTCAGAGCAGTCGATGCTGCTGCAGTGATTGCTTGTCTCGATGTGATGCAACTCACAACCCGCGGAGAGTTGAACTTCCGGGCAGGGGGCAGAACTTGTGTGGGGTTTCCTCCAGTGTCTGTTCCGTCTGGGAACAGAAACGCCTCGAGCTCACACTTTTATCAAACCTGCAGGGGAACAGCTGTGCATTTCAGGAGTCAGATGGACCAGCAGAGCAGCTTGTTCTCCGCCCACTGGGTCGATATGTGCGGTCAAGTGGAGCAGAATGGTCACAACAGCACAGCTTGAGCGGTTTTGTATTGTGGCACTCCGATTTTTGTATTTTTATTCGTTCATCTTCTTTTGACAATGACATGCATTCATTACCTAGGTCTTAACAAATAAAAGAATGAATAAAAGTTAAAATGAGCTATAGACGGTCGCTTATGGTTATTTTATGGATAGCTGTGGGGTAAACAACTATTTTTTATTGGTAACAGCTAAAAGGTAATAATGTTATAACAGCGAGAGTTCAGGGGTTATTCGTCTTCTGGCAGTTTTGGCCATTAATAACCATTTTAGGTGCATTAAAATCCCCCCTTCAGCTGCAGTGGAGCTGACCCTGATCTGCATGTATGCTGTGAATTTTAAGAAGGAGTGTTATCAGCTTTGTGAGCTGGAGATACATTTACTGTATGGCTAACCACCAGCTGCGTGAGGGGGTTGGTGCTATGGTACCTTATGGCCTACAGAAGGAAGGTTACACACGTTACACAGCTGTGGGAGGCTACTAAAAAAGCAGCAATAATGAAAGTGTAACACCTCCAAACTGCACAGAAACTATTCAACAACTCACCATATTTGAATCCTTGTCAGAACATATGTACAATTAAATCAACTTTTTTTTTAATCTTTGGGTGGAAACAGGTTTTTGAATACATTTTGTATCTTGGAGTCAGTGTGTAGGTGTTGTTTTTTTTTCATTGCACATTTTGTGGCCCAAACGCATCACCCATTCTGATCCGAGCCTTTGTCGTATCTATTTTCCTGCCATTCAGATGAACTTTATTTAAATGGATAAGGGTGTAAAGCAGACGTTAACTCTGGAAAAATGTGCAGATAATTGGGTCCAGATTTTCTATAGACTCTGTCTTTCACATAATAAGAAAGCTGCAGGAGATTCTCTCGGTCAGATGAAAAGTAAAGCAGGCAGGAGGCATATAAATATAATAAATATAAATTTTGCTGCGGAAATAGGTTTTTGTTTACGGCACATAATCATCGGCATTGGCCCTTGTCAGCAAAAGCTTTCGAATCCTGTTGTCTTTATTAGTGTCTTCTATGTGTACGGCTCCTCTTTTTTATCCTGAGGTATTTGTTTTCTTTTTGTTTTCTTCAGTTTTGTGTCCATTGCGTGTTAGAAATGTCAGCAGCATGCCCACTCGCTCGCTGTGAGTCCTCCAGACAATATCCTGCTGTATTCTCACATGGGCTGGCAGAGAAACTGCGAGGAATGTCCTGAGAAAGTGACTCAGACATTTGCATTCTCACATTCAGCCCCTCTGGATATTTTCAGGAATACACAGAGTTCAGTGCATGTCAGAAAGCAGCCTACCGCCACTGGATGAACCTGTCTGCAATCTCTGTAAAACTGTTCGCAGGAACTCGAGCTTGGTGTCACATGAGAACATCTTATTGTGAAATGGTTTCCACAACTGAAATGCTTGTACTGCTAATTTGGTCTTTTAGGAGGTGTTGAGTTGCCAGGTCACATCAACCCCCCCCCCCATCATGACCCATTGATTTTCTCATAGTATTTACTCTTTACTCGTTTGATTACACTCCTCCTCTGATCTTGGCTCTTGCTAGTACCCCCTGCAGATGTGAAGCCTCCCAAAGGCAAAGATACAAGTCATGCACTGTTTGAGGATTTATTGCAAAAGGCTGCAATAAAAGTGCCTACTGGGTACAGACTTCGAAATCCCTTTCTTCATCTTGTTTTGACAAAAACAATTTCTCTGCACATTTTGTTTCAATGTCCCCCCCCCACTAAGAAATTGTCTCAATACAGTTTCTCCCTGTTTGAATTACTTTTTGTTTCGTTCATCTCAGTGTTCCAAGGGAGTATCTGTGCATCTGTCAGGCTGTCGCTTTTAGTAATATAAGGCCTAATTAAAACCTTAAATCCCGTTACAGACATGAACTCCGGAGAATGTCAGGACTGTTTGCCTTTCACATATGAAGTCAGACACGTTAACAACAGCATCAAAATGGAGGGAGCGCTCAGGTGAGGGGTTGGGTTGCAAACAGAGGCAGGAAGTAACATTTGAAGTCAATTGCGGAGAACGTTTTTTTTTGTTTACAGCACATCAAACACCGGCGTCGGCCTGTATCACCAAAAGCTCTGGGATCTTGTTGTATTTCCAAGTTGACATCTTCGCCCGGTGTCTTCTATGTGCAAGGCACCTCTTTTTCATCCTGAGATATTTTTGTCTTTTTCATTTGCTCACGGTGAATCATCCAGATTATCTCCTGCGGTGTTCTCATATGAGCCCATTCAGACATTATCAAGAGTTTCTACCAGGGGGCTGGCAGGAGGAACTGCAGCCACTAATTCAGACTTTTGCTTTCTTACATACATACAAACCCTCTGGATTACTTCAGGAGATCAGTGCAGTGTCTGAAAGCAGTGGGAGAAAATCAAAGTTTAGCTCTCAAGCAGGCAGTGCTTTGTAGAGATGCATGTCTGCAAGCACATCCGCGTGTGCATGTGGTTATGTGCTTCATATTTGCCACAAAAACCTTTAAAAACATTGATGCAATTAATTCAGTTTACCGTTGTTGCCCTGGCTCCATCCCAGCTTCACAACAGGAAGTGAAACGTGCAACAAAGAGTAGCAAGTGAAGAGGGTGTTTCGGCGACACAAACCGCAAACCCAATCACAACGTGAAGCCACGTCTCTTTACCCACAAGAACACGCTGCAGCCCTTTAAGCGCTTGTTGACTCTTACATAAACACCGTGCTTTGACTTTCATATGAGCATGTTACATAAAAGTTGTTGAACTGAATATGAAGCACGGGACCGGGCTTTTGCTGCTTGTCCTGGCACCGAGCAGTCAGGCACAACACACACACACATGCACGCACATTTAGATACAAAACAGAAGCACAAACAACACAACATTACAACTGGGATGCTCGACAACAATCAGATAAAAAACAGAGGCTCTGGTTGAGACACACACGAACACACAAACGTGCACAAAGCAGAAGATCTTTTGGAAATGCAATTCGCCAGACCCATATCGCAACTCATGTGAACTGAGATGGAAAAGAAAGGGACGCAAGTGATTTATGTATAAACTTTTTTGAAGTTAATGTGCTGTTCAATTTATTTAGATGTCCATGAGGTTGTAATCGTGCGTGATCGCAGTGGGCTTCCCTCAGTCATACATGTGTAATGAGAGAGTTGTTTATTTATGCTCTGCTCCTGGAAGCAGTCACCAAGGCAAAGGAAAGGACTCTGTAACAAAAGATTTGTTTCACTAATATGTGCGATTAATATTTACTTAAAAGGGACAAAAAGGTCCGTACATGTTTGTGTTTTCAGGATGGTGCCTATTCACACAGGAACACAAGGCTTATAGGCGTAAAAGAAGAAGCTTTCTTTCTATTCTTTAATCTCCTGCTTGAGGGAGCTGAACATGCATGTGTGCACACACACGCTGAGCAGACTCACACTGAGGGATAGAAATGAAAGAGAGAGACAACTTGACAACTGCTTATTGTTTGGAGCCAAAGTTTCGTACTTTCCAGAACAAATGTGGCGAGTGAATCTAGGAATCTTTGCATTATCGTTGAAGAAAACTTGGGGCAGGTCTAAGTGGGAAGAGACAAAAGAACCCTTCTATCCTGTTCACAGGTTTCATTTAACAAATGCACTTTGCTGGAGTGAACGTCACTCACGTTCATTTTTTAATCATCATCGTATCAGGCCATCATGTAAAATACCAGGAGTGAGAGAAAATGTGTGTGTGTGCTCCCAAACAGCACAGACACACACACACACACACACACACACACAGGCCCCTCGCTGTGATATCACAGTGAGATCAGCACTCGTTGACGTGAAGCAGCCAATCTGTGACTTTGTTGGAGAACAGTGGAAAGGACTCGTCAACATCTCAGTACAACACGAGTGGTGACGCTCACAGTCAGGACTCAGTGTTAGAGTGAGCGGAGCGACACGCAGACATGATCCGACACCATCGATTCATAACTAAACACATGATCGTAAGTTTGTCACCTAAATCCTCCCAATAAAAAAAGGGAACAAATGAACAGGAATTAGTTCATTTTCATCTGCATGAACTGAACTTTGAACTAGTTCATTTTAAGTGTGAACTGGCACAACACTGACTATAAGTATATATAAAACTTTATAAGCTGTGTTATCAAATATGTTTTGCAGCTCCAGACAAATTGTATTGGTGGAAGAGGGGGCAAAATGGCTCTTTTGATAGTAAAGGTTGCCGACCCCCGTTTGAGAACAATGTCCAAATGAACATGAGGAATTTGTGGTGGAATTCAAGGGGACGGTTGGGCCTTGGCTGATGTCCATTGACTTCGAACACTAAATGACACGATTCACCCTTTTGCCTTTCACTGCTATGTTTAGCTTCTTAATATAGAAAAATGTCTAGTCTACAAAGGCTTTGGTGTAATTATGCAGAATTCCAAGCCGTGTCCACGTGGGGACATTTGCGGTGTTTACATGTCCAATGAAATTTGACATCCCTTCATAAGAGTGTGTTCTTCGTCCTTCAATTTTTTTATTATAGTTGGAAAACATCAGAAAGCTTAACAACCTCCACCATCTGTGTTGAACCGCGTCACCATCTGGGTGAAAAAATGGCAAATTGGGTCTTTGAGATAACCTTCAGACCACTTTGACTTTATGTATGTACGTATATATATGTACAGTATGTATCAGTTAAAAAGACAGGTGTTTTTTCTTGACATATTTGGAGCTGTCATGCAACTCAACAAGCAGTAAATTGTGATTTGATGGAGAGACATAAATGCTGACTGCGAGCCAGTAGGTTCCAGATGTGTTTACCTCATGGCTCATGTTGTCCAGTCTCCAGTCGCATTATTACCTAGGCGACATGTTCATCTGCGTAATTTGCTGCATTCTCTGACCTTGTAGCATTTTTCATTTTTCATTTTTTTTTTTTTATGTGCTGTCAAATTACTAAGGACGCTTCCTTCACTTAGTTGAGTTTCTGTGCATTGAGCTCTCAGGGCCACCTTACACTCTCTCTTTATGATTTCACTCCGTGCTGGTTGAAAGGAAACTACTCAGTACACCCTGAGTGATTTACATGAATGCAAGTGTTCTGAAGTAGTGACTTCTATGCGTTGAGAGCTGGAACAAAAGAGGTTAAAAAGATATAAAAAAAAAACATATAATGTTTACTAGAGCAGCTCGAGTGTCCACCTGGGTCATTTTATGAATGTCGTTCTTGCGTAAAATAATAATTATTTCATTGGTTACAGTAGGTTGTTTGTCCAGATTAAAAACGTGCTTCCTTCTCTTTCATGAATCTTTTGCTGCTCACGCTCTCCACCTACGCACAAATGCGCTCCCTCACTGGAACACACACACACCATGCGTCCAAGCACACGCAGGCAAACCTACCTCATACGAGCTCTCATATGTGCCTAACACATGTGAGAAACCAGACACAGTGTGGTGATGTGTTCAGGGAGTAAAGTACAAAAAGACAAATTCTGAGGGAAAAGGTTGTGGTTGTGTAGGGGGGCGTAGGTCGGGAAGGTGAGGGTTGATGACATTTACTCACTGCTGTGTGCATTAGTATTAGTATCAGTATTAAATCCTGCATCAGGCCGACAGCACATGCTGGCGTTGTCTTATGTGAACAGCCAACCAGCCAACTCGGACAAATCCACCTTAATCTACAGACAAACACCGCACAACCCTTTTTGTTATCTGTCATTACAAGTTCACTCACTGTGACCCACACACTGTCCTCACAGCTTATTCTGCAAACATTTCTCAGCTCTATACTCCGTGCTCCCCGGTATAAACAGACGACAATGACAAGCTGGTGAGGTGACAATTTGAACTGCTTACACTCAATGTCAATGTAACTGTTATATAAAAAGAATTACCGCCTTGACCTCCTGTCTGTTTCCACCATCTTCATCCCAGTGAAGCCCCTCTCACGATCCACTGTTGCAGCTGGTATATTATTGAATTAAGTCCACAAAGAGCATTATAAAGCAGCACATGTGCTTACAACCAACTTATGTGAGGGTTTCAGAGGAATTGCATTTTAGATACAATTTAGTTTTTGACATGGAACTTGGCTACCTTATTTTTCTAGGGTTTGAGAGGACTAACGAGGTGCACCACAAATAATTTCAGTTTTGCTAAAAAAAAGCTGAAATCTGGATTAATAATATGCACATTATAATCCTATTCATGTCACATTTAACACCATATTTATGTGTTTAGTTGATGTAAAACCTATTGAAATTTATATTTCTTAGCAGTACTTGTATCAATTAAGATTGCCTTTTTGATGAAAAGTGCACTCATCTCCTTTGTCAGTGTTTTACGCAGAGATTGATCTGGGATTTGAACTAACCTGTCTGCTTATCTCCTGACTGTGGCCGAGCTTTGAAGCAGGCCAACTTTGTAGCCAGCAGCACACCAGTGCTTACATCCTTGAACCTGTCTGTAACGCTGTCAACAAGCCTGTCAGTCAGCCCGTCCTGGGATAAGATGAGACCCTGCTCTTCACCTCTCTCGTCAAAAATGTTGCCCTTGGTTGCCTTCATTGTTGATCCATCTCTAATGACATAAATCTTACTTTACTACCCTTCACTGTCTTTTTTCTTATTTGTAGTAAGCATGACATTTAATTGACACTTTTATCAAGCAGATCACGCCTGGATTTGTGTTTCACTGACACAGCTTTGCGGAAGCACGGGGCCACTGGGGGCCTCTGCGATGGCAGCACTGGATCAGTGGAGTGGACTCTGACAAGCCAATCAAATGTGAGATGAGGTCACAGAGGAACCCACAGAACCTTAGCACCACAATTCTCAGCAGCCTGCGTGAAGTTGACGTGACACTGCTGCACAGCCTTTACTCCACGTGTCACACTGGTCCTCATCTATAAAAGTACAAGACAAAATTGCAAACAACAAAACCATCAACATTAATTTGTCTTCTTAATTGGATCTGTGGCGCAAACAGTTGAGTGTTTAAACAACTTACATCAACAAGGCCATAATGAACTTTAATAAGACAACATTTTCAGATGATGGATCCACCTGCTCTAGATTTTGGATGTTGGCCTGGTATCCTCTGTGGAAATGATCAATCGAAGAGGATCAGCCATCTGGTGCCTCTGACTCTTGCTGGCATGAGACGTAGAAGTCCCAACACCTTGAAGCTGTTGATTTACTTTGAGTGGTTTAGGCACCTGATAAAATGTTTAAAGTCCTGCCAGTCATGTTGACGCTTTTCACTGCATCTTTAAGCTCAAGCCTGTGTGCCATCCAGTGCACATCAACAACACAGGGTGTGTCTTGTTCCAGCCAGAAGACGACGTAGCTCTGGGCACCGTTTTGTCATCACTGCTGCAACATCTGTGGCCACAGCAACCAGCCTCTTTCCCAAACACAACAGATTGGTTTTTACTCTCCCTCTAACTGGGTTTGTAATGCCCCTGCTTCTGATTTCTCCCCTGATGTTACACCAATACATGTAGCCCTCACTGTAGCTGTCACTTTGGTTGTCAATCATCACATTGATATTGCTGCTTTTAGTCTTTCTCAAATTGTATCCCTCTCAATTTGCACGATATACTGTAGTATAGTCACATCCTTACTTCCTTACCTAATTTCGGTAAACTCATCCACAACACATGTTTGCTCATCAACTGACAAAGGGGAAAATAAATGGGACATAGGAATGGTTTCTTTATAGTTTCATCTCCCAATGTTATTTGCAATATATGTCTAGCCAATTTCCAATACATAGAGCTAGAAACTATCCTTTGGTAGCATTAGCTATAAGTCACTGCGAGTGCTTTTGTTATGTCAGTTATCACAATTAGCTACAATAGCAACAGGTAAATTAAAGTACTTAGTGGAATATTCACACAAAGACATAAAGGGGCCATCCTCTGTTAGCCAGGGCATGAACTGTACAAAACAGGTTTCACATCTTAGTGGTCATTTGGTTGCTCATGGCAGTCAGGCTCTTCAGGGTTCATCAACTGGCGGACTCCGGTCCAAATCCGGGCCGCAAGAGGTTTCCAATCCGGACCACGACTCTTCATAAAAAAACAAAAAACAAAATACATTGGCGGCCTACTTTGACTTTTAAGAGACTGTTAATCAGGCATAATGACGCCAGCCCAGTGGAGCCGCCTGGGTCCTATGTGTTGCTATCATATACTGTGTAGCCGGGTTGCTAGGTAGAGAGAAGCACGCAGACGGAGACACACGGATGAAGGCGAAGTATGGCGTTATCAAAAGTTAGGAAAGTTGACATTGAAAACCCGAGTCTTCCGAGGAGAGTGGACAGAAAAGTATGTGTTTGTTCTTCCTGCAGTGAGCTCAGCAAGACCGGTGCATCTCATTTGCTCTGAGTCTGTTGCGGTTGTCAAAAGCGGCAATTTAAAACGCCATTATGAAACCAAACACAGACACTTTGAAGACTCCTACCCGCAGCAGTCCGAGGTAAGGACCCGAAGAATAAATGAGCTCAAAGCCCAGTGTGAGCGGTCTACGCGGGTCCTCTCTCATTCCCTCTCCGCACAACAGCGGACATACGAGTGTTCGCTGAGAATACAGTGGATTTTGGGACAACATAAAAAGCCCTTTACAGATGGGAGCATCGTTAAAGAGTGTTGTGCTGTGCCCGAAACACTTCTGGATGGAAAAGAAAGACGTGAACTGACAGAAACAATTCAACAAATCCCCCTCTCAGCCACAAGACGCACAGAAATATTAGGAGAGATGTTCAGTCACAGCTCACTGCTGCTATTAAAAGTGCACCGTGCATAGCTTTAGCAGTTGATGAGTCAACTGATATTAGTGACAATGCTCAGCTTTTGGTATATGTCAGATTTTACCACGCAGAGAGGACATTTTAGGCATCACAGCACTTACAACACACACAAGAGGGGAAGACATATACTTAGCTATAAAAGAAATGTTAACACAGAGAGGTATCAGTATGAAAGATGTTGTGTCCGTCACCACCGATGGAGCTCCCTCCATGATAGGTAAAGAAAAAGGAGCAGTAACTCGAAGGAGAGAGGACAACCCAGACCTCTCCTCATATCACTGCATTATCCACCGGTCTGTTCTGTGCTCTACTCTTTCAGAAGAGTATGCAGAGGTTATGAATACTGTGATGAAACTTATCAACTTTCTCAGGGCATCGTCATCACATAAACATCGCCTCCTTCGAGAATTCCTGACGGAAGTTGATGCAAATTCAAATGACCTACTGCTGCACTGCAATGTTAGATGGTTGAGCAAAGGCAGAGTTCTAGCACGCGTTTGGGCCATTAGAAATGAAATAAAAATGTTCCTGGAACAACAGAAGAATCATAAGGCCAGACAGTTTGCTCAGTTTTTGGAAGATGAGAGAAAAAAAGATTGTATGGCCTTCTTGATTGACATAACCTCACACCTAAATGACCTCAACTTAAAACTGCAGGGCAAGATCAACTCTGTGTGTGATTTGGTAGCAGCTGTCCAGTCTTTCCAGCGGAAGTTGGAGATTTTCAAAGTGGATCTCCAAGAGAACTTTACACATTTTCCAGCAATGAAGCAACTTCAGGGTGAGAGAGATATTTCTTCTCATGTTGAGTTCATACAAAAACTGATTGGAAACTTCAGTGATCGTTTTGATGACTTTAGCCTGGGAGAACAGATCCTCCTTTTCATTCAGAACCCTTTTCTGGTCAAAAATGTGACCACGTTTTCACAGGAGGCTAAAATGACCTTCAAGTGGGTAGACATGGCATCTCTACAGATGGAACTTGTTGATCTGCAAGCAAATGTAGTACTGAAAGAGCAGTGTGGAGTTAGTGATGCTGCCAGCTTCTGGCTACAGACTGTACCTGAGAAGGTTTTCCCTGGTCTCACTAAAGTGGCAGTACACACCTTGACGATGTTTGGCTCCACATACAGTTGCGAATCAGCATTCTCAACACTTTATTAAGACCAAATACCGTTCAAGAATGACTAATGAACATTTACATGCCTGTTTGAGAATGACCCCATTCCTCCCAAGGTTCAAAATACTAGCAGAGAAAGCTAAAGCCAATTTCTCCCACTGAATTAGGGAAGGAGGCATACAGACAATAGGCGACATGTGAATGAACCTATGAAAATGATTTCTTGTTACATTTTCTAAGAAGTTTTTGCTTCAATCTTTAAGTGGTTGTTAAGCTCAGTTCAACCTAAAGCACTTTATATGTTTGTCTTTGAGGATGTTACATCTTTATGGTTAAAAGGAATGTAGGCCTATATGCAAATTCCACAACAAAATGTTTATTGCACTTTGTTTCATGTTTGTCCAGCATAGGCATTGTATTTTTGCCAGTTTGTGTTTGATTTTGTATTGTTACAAAAACAAACTTGTGCTTTAAAAATGTAAATTAAACTGATTTAGTCAGAGCCCATATTTGTACGTCTCTAATTATCCGGACCCCAGAAGGGGAGGAGGGTTGACGTCTGGACCTCTTGCAATTTTAGTTGAAGACCCCTGTTCTACATGCTTGATGTGGTTACAAAGGGTAATATTGTAGCTGCTCAAGTCTTGATGCAGCTAATGTGAGTTGAGGGTCTAATAATAATAATATTTTCATACAATGAGTACTCTGCCACAATCAAGCAGGTCCTATTTGTTGAGTACCTGTGACATATACTGCAGCTCATTATTTTGTTGTCACTGTGATAACAATGTTTATCTCCCCTCACCTCCTAATTTGTGTAACAGCACTTTTTGTTAAATCTTATTTTCGTCATAATTTGACTATGGTCGTCATTTTTCCTTTTTGGCGTTTTCTAGCGATATGCTGCCACATACATGCAGACTCCCAGGGCTTTACCACTAAGCTTGGTTAAACACAGTGTCACCTGTGTTTTAAAAGATGTCATCACATTGCTATAGTGAACAAGGAGGGTCAATCAAAGAATTGTAAAGCTCTGTCAACTCATCAGAAGCTTATTTGTTGAAAAGATGAAAGTTTGTAGTCGATTACTGCAATTTCAGCAATTTCCAGTCAGGTGCTTGGTGGGGGCGGTCTGTCACAGAATATCATCTTGGTTGGCCACTTTTTGGGCCCAAAGGTGAAACCTGACTCCCAAGGCAAACCACCACACAATAATCAATCATGCAGATAGAAATGTCGTTATTATATGGTGATTACAGATGTCTCCCCTACAAGGCGCACTGACGAATGATTAAATCTGACAGGCTGCAGTCACATCACTAACTAAAAATTCCTGTAGGCCTTTTAATTCAAATTATTACAAGACTGTCCAAGAAAAATGCGCCTCAAATTATTTTTCAGGTTACATAAAAACTATATACAAAATAGTTAATTTATTATGATAAGCTTAAGTGCGTTATGATTTAGGGATGTGGCTGTGGCTGAGGGGGTAGAGAGGTCATCATCTAACCAGGAGGTTAGGTTTGGTCCCAGTCTTCCCCATCTGCAAGCTGAAGTGTCCCTTGGCAAGATACTAAACCCAGAATTGCCCCTCGTAGAAAAAGTGCTGCTAATAGATGCACTGTATGAATGTATGTGTGAATAGGTGAATAGAAAGACGCTATATAAATACAGACCATTTTATCAGTTACCATAACAAGACTGATGCAGTATGCAAACAATGCCTAGATCAGAGATATGCAGATGAGACAACAGTGCAATGTCAACGATGGCAAAGGCAGCACTTCCATCAGGAAACAAAAAGGCATCTGATCATACATGTGGACAGATATACAGTATATTTATCTCTTATCTTGAATAAACAAGTCGCATGCTCGTAGCAAGAACACCTGCAGTAATCATGATCCAGATCCTCTTACAGATTGTGAGAGGTGGAGAGAGAGAGAGAGAGAGAGAGAGAGAGAGAGAGAGAGACATCTTGTCTGACACAAAATACACTGGGCAATCAGAGCAGCCCTAATCCTTCATAGCTTTAGGGAACAACTGAACTTTCTCTTTGCAAAACTACCAGCTGATGCATTATGTAGCTATATCAGGATAGAATTAGTGAACTGGAGAAAGATTGCTATTAATGTAGCTGTCTCATTGTTACAACTTTGGGGAGGGAGGGGGAATCACTGATGATTGCTTACTAATTATTTCCCCTGTTGTAACTAAAATTGATGTCAAAATGTGGATGAAGGACAGAGCAGGTACATTTAATATTGATTGGTAGTCTTAATATTGCATAGCACACCATCTTGCTTCAAGGCAAACCAGTTGAGAACCACTATTCTAATAGTTAGCTAACCACTTAGCTTGCACGTGTTGCAGTCAGCGCACAGTGTTGGTTTGATTAATGTGCTGCTGATAACAAATCAACTCATCCCTTCAAGGCAAAGCAGGCAATATACACTTGATGATGACTCAAAGTTCTTCAGAGTAGAGTTTTTTTTCTATTCACACATTCACACACATTCGTACAGTGCATCCATGTGCAGCACTTTCTCTATCACACATCGCTCACACACTGACAACACACAGCAGTCAGCACCAGTTTGGGGCTCAGTATCTTGCCCAAGTATTCCGAAGCGTGCCGCAGCGTTGATACAACATTACTACA
Organism: Hippoglossus hippoglossus; assembly: GCF_009819705.1. NCBI lineage: Eukaryota > Metazoa > Chordata > Actinopteri > Pleuronectiformes > Pleuronectidae > Hippoglossus > Hippoglossus hippoglossus. The sequence continues at coordinate 20,071,136 of NC_047172.1, forward strand.
AGAGGCTTGTTTGTGAGATTGATACTTGTGCTAGGAATTTCAGATTGCAGTTTTTTTTTTCTTTCTTTGGAGTGTGATGGTTCCATTACATTTTCAAATGCTGGAAAGGTTTTGGTTGTTTCTCTTGCCTTTGTCGGCACTGGTCACCTGCATATGTCCCTGAGAATATGGCTCTGCTTTATCTAGCTTTAGACATCTGAACTATTACCACACCATAGATGTTGTTGCTCATGTAGTGGAAAAATTAACTAAGTGTGGTTGAAAACTATTTTGTCGTTGAAAAGTAAGTTTTTGCAGACCTGTCTAAAGACTTTTATGACCTGAACTGTTTGTGACCTGAAACCTATATAACTGGTCTAAATACTTTTATGGCCTGAAACCTTTATGACCTTTTTATCAGTTATTTACTCTCCAAAGAACTGAATTTATGTCTGCTCTATCTCCAAAGGAAACATGTGTAAATCAGATTTCTGTGTTTTGATTCCTCTCTCAAACTGCGCCTACAGAACCAGTCTGAACTGAACAAATTTGGTGTTCCAGCCTCTTGTATTTCCAGATTTCCATCACACTCATCATTCAGCAATATTTAGTTACTTTTGCAATATCTTGCTGGTTCTGATATATGAAGTTTGATTGCTTATTTGATTATACCTATTTGATAACATATTTTCAAATAGCAATATTAGCCAAAACTTAGCTACACATGCTAATTGTTGCAGCTTTCAGTAGAACAGACACTTGTTTTTGATTCCCCCCAGAATTCTCTAATCACTCTTACAAACAACCCCATACACATAAGATTGGCATGCGGAGAATCCAAGGCCCGCCAGGCCTAGCTTGTAGTTGCTAAGCAATGAGTGGACAATTGCAGAACAGGGAAAGGTCAATTGCTGTAACAAAGGTTTTGAAGATCCAATATTCTCTCCCCCATAAATACAGCTTTAGATGAGTCTTATAAACAGCCACAATGTCCACGTACAGTTCTTACAACCAGCTTCATACGAATCTGAAATCGGATTCTGCTCTTCCATTAAATGTAAATCCAAAAGCCTCCGTGGGAATGCAGGTTATCTTCTGCATGGTGACCCTGTAAAGGCAATCCCACTCACACGCATCACCTCTATCTTGTGATATTGCCAAGAATTTTAATGTTTGCTCTTCCTCATAGCATCCGGTAAACAACAACAATGCAGAGAATCACTTATGTTTGTTCTGCTGCTGGCAGTATTGTTTTGACACTGAAGGTGCACTGTAGAATCCCCTGAGCTCCCCGAGCCAAACAGCCTCAATACTATTTTGGGCATAGCTACTCAACCACACACTTTAGTGTCCTCAGCATGTTTTCCTCAGCTGTCTTCTCCTCTCTTTTCCTTGTCCTCCTCCTCACTATTATCATCCACATCTATGTCAAACTATAGAAGAAATATATATATTGCCGGCTCTCCCATCTCTTTGACTCAAGATTTCATCAATTTCCACTGCCTTTTTTGGGAGGACAGCATGTCCCCAGGGAGTGCTGTGATATTTCCTCTTCATTCCCTTTCGTCTTGTGGAAGCCATATAGAACGCCTGGCTGCAGCAGAGGTAGAAAGGTAGCGCAGTAGAGCAAACTGTATTTATGGGGGGGGGGGGGGGGGGTTCCAGGAGTTGGCATTCATCAGCAATGCATCAAAGCTGTGTGTCAATAACATCAAAAAAATGCATCACAAAGGATGGATATGTGATTATGTTGGGAGCATTATTGGATAATTTAGGGTTGCAAGCAGCTGTCAGAGGCAAATAAAAAGTGTAACTCCTGGTTCAGTCAAGAGGTCAGAGGGGGTTGATAGTAATGAATGAGATCTTCCAGATAAAATTAAAACATTCTCATCCTTTTAATCTAAAAAAAGCACCTGCATGCTGCTCCATCCGTCCCACGAGCTACCAATTATCATCGAGTGCAAGAGCATTGTTATCTGTCACTGTCTAATGTTTAATTATTTTTTCAACTGTAATTCATTATATGTAATGTAATGAGTGTACTACATGTAATGAAGCGGTACTTGCTAAGGATGAACTTGGCAATGGAGGTGGAAGTGGGCAGAGTCAAAAGTGCCGGAGGGTGTGGGGTGATAATTACCACAACAGGAGGTGGAAGCTCACTGCGTGCTTTGTGCAAGTAAGCACTTAGTTAATGGACATTGGTAGAAGAAAAACGTTATTTAATTTACCCCTTGCTCCGTTATGTTTCTATTTCAGAAACTGTGGGCTAACTTTGGACATTTTGGTCCATTCATTCGTCCTCTTAGCAGAAACGCAGTCGGAGAAGTTTGGACCTGGATTCAGTTATAAAGCAAATTGCCGCAATGTGCACGGGGTGGTGTTATTCATTGGTGGAATAATATGTTAAATGACCAGTTAGAATAAACTCTTGACAAAAATTCCTCATGCAATGGATTCTGAAGAGGCCTCCGTCACTACATAATGACGTAGTAAACCATTGCATTAGAGAATAGGCTACAAGTACTTTTATTTTTAATGAATTTAAAAGCAAGTACTCACTTATACTCATGTAGAAAAATTTCTATGGTACGTTTACTTTCACTTGAGTACATTTTTGTCCATTTGTTCGTACTTTTACTTTAAGATAGGGTAGGCCATATTAATTCAATACACTTTTTGTCAAATTCCGCTATAATTTCTCCCCACAGGCACTGTGCATTCTATAAGTAAACTGAAAAATGATCCAGTTTAACTACACAGCCCTGGCTTTTCATTTGGGAAATAAAGAAAACTGGACAATCCGAACATCACAACACTGTTCAAGTCATCAGCAACAAGGGTATTCATGCTTGTGCACAGCAGATGGGGGTGAGGGGTCAGTGGGAGTGAGACAGAAGTGTCTGCTGTCGTAAAAAGTACACAGTATGCAAATCCTCTTTCTTGGGGCAATTTTTAATAAAACATGTGGAAACATCACCTGTTTCATCTCCAACAAGATAATGTGAACATTCCTCTGCCGTTTGCTGTAGAGGTAAGACGACCTGAAAAAGTGGCCTCAGATAACGTACACCGCCCCTGACTGTTTCAGAACAGCCACTGGAAATGCTAACACTGTTATCTCACAGGACATTATACCCACAACCATTTTCACAGTAGTGCTCCAAATGCTAAGTGCTGAAGATCCACAGACTACAGCCAACCCAAAGAAAGCGAAATAACAAAAAGGGCAAAGACATTCAACATTGGTGGGCTGTTTCAATGACGGACCACTGGAGGTGCCTCCAAACTGCGTCGTGGGCTGCAGCAACCAAATACCGGTACATAACATCCTCAGGGCGGGCAGCAGCCAGTCACTAACTCTGGTCGTGCAGAGGTAATAAGTGTCTGTCTGCTGCTTCAGGGGGAGACGGATGCTCACTATCGCTGCTGATTCTGGTTGCTGAACGTGTAGTTTGTGTAGAAACAGATGCAGTCAATGCTTATGTGTGTAGATGCTAATTCCAACTTTTTCACATCAGTGGTGCACCTGGATAATGCCCGTGCATGCAGGAGGGTGGAGCTTCTGAAGTTTTTGGATAGCAATGGTCACTGCAGTTTCAGTAACTCCATCTTCAAGTAAAATGTAGCAGTACTTCCTCTACCCACTGTCCGTCCATTCATTAACCAGCGTTTCCCATTATTTAACTAGATAGTGGTGATTCACCAGTTTCATAATAATCTGTTACAATGTCTGTGGAGATTCTTAGTCGTCCAGGTCACGATATCTTCAGAAGTTGTACATGTATAGGGAACTTCCTCAGTTCTGAGGAAGCCTCTTGGATCAGAGGTGAAACATCGTCAAGAAACATAAGTCCAGTTGCCTACGCAGACTGTAACATACATGGATTTGTGCTCTTTCTTATTGTAGAACTCTGTGCAACACTTTACTGTCTCTTTCACTTCCTCTCTATCACAAACAGTGACCCGTTTGTCACACTCGTACTCAGCAATCAGCACCATGAATCCTGCCATGTGCATGGGGTGGTAGTCTATTAAAAAACCCATTAAAGTGTTAACAGTCCTCAGCAGGCAGAAAGACAGTCGATATAACACCTGCCACCTGCACCGCACATGAGATCCTCTGTGTACATGTTCACTAGGCAATCAGCCCCAACCCAGCCGTGTTACGTGTGACCCTGCATGTGCATTACTGCACATTCTGTCTGTTTTATTTTTATTTTTTTTCTCTCTGGCTCTCTGCTGTTGCCTCTGGTGCTCTCACCCCTCTACCCGTGTCCATGTAGGAGTGGAGCTCCTGAAAGAGAGGAAGAGGAGAAGTGGAGGAGGAGGAGGGCACACTTGCCTAACAGCCAGTGGCAGAGCTTCTGTGGTGATTGTCTTCTGAGATTTTTCATTTTTCAACACAATTTACAGTGTTGGGTTTTTATTTTCTCTTGGGCTGTAATTTACCCACGGTTCAGTCCAGTATCTTTTTTTGTGTGTGAGGGTTCAGGGGGATGAGCTGGAAAGCTGTCTCATCGCTTCTTCTTCTCTTGATCTTTTGTCTTTGGAATGTCCACCCCCAGCTTTTTTGTTGTGTCTTTAGTATTTAAGTGTAATTTTCATTCTGTTTAAAACAAACTGACTTGTTTGCTTTTGGTATTGCTGTCCTTTTCATATCTTTCAGTCGCCAGTGTGTTTGTGTATCAGCAGGCACAATGCATTTGCAACATTGTCCTTGGAATTGGCAGGAATGCATGTGAGCCAGTAGGGCTGGCTGATTGGACGAATATATCGTCCATCTTGGCTTGTTTTTAGTTTTTTTTGGAGGTTTGTTATTTTTATTTTCCTAATATAATGGTCTGCCTCATCAGGAATAAATTAAAGTATTTAAATAATTAACCCAGGAATGTGCACATATATTTAATTTTATGTATATATACTCTATATTAATTCATTATATCTCTCTCTCTGATTTACAGAGAGAGAGTGGCTGATTTTAAGCCAAATTAATCCCAAATAGGTGATTTTCGTTTTTCTTGCAACAAGCCCTTCCATAATTACATTCGGAGATACTGGCGTGCACCCGACCACGCACGCATACACATCTGCAAGAATATATTGTTATTCGACAGTTGTTGGGCTGACGGTGGCCGATTGTAAAATCTTAGCATATCGCCCAACCCTATGAGCCAAACTCATAAATTAATTATAAAATATTTATAAGGGGGTCACGTCACCCGACACTCCACCACAGGTACCACTCATATAAAATGGACAGAATTTGGCCCAAGGCAGGTACCAACTAGCTTTGTTGCAGCAGTTCATAACCTGGATGTTGTACCTAGAACACTGGTGTTCAGCTTATCAGCAAAATGATCAAGGTTACTTTTATGAACATTATTTGTTTGTCCAAAACAAACAAAAGTTGCAGAATGTTATATCCCGTTTTAAAAGAATAATAATGAATGATTAGCTTTTTACACAATAATAAGCTCAAGCCATGGAAAAACTTATTCTAACAAATGCATAATAAAACAGAAATGTCAACTCACTGTGACCAGTTACCATGACTGTTACACAGCAATGTGACCAGCCGGTCCAGGTGCTGTGTGGGAGAACTGATCTCAGAGGTTGTCTGTCAGCTGGAGGAGAAAGGCTCATGTCCTTCTAGCTTTGTTGGTCCCTCATACTCTGCTATAACACTGATCAATGATTTGAGAAAATGCAGACGGAGGAGAGCACAAGCAGGGCAAACAGGGCATGCTCACATCCGCTCTGTCTCGCTGCAGAAACAAGCATTAGTAGATCACTGCCTCAGACCAGCTTGGCTGAAGCTGTAGGGGAATTTAACGTCTGGCTCGGGCACATTTCATGGTAGGTAATGAGGCAGGCGCAAGTGCTATGTAATCACTTCCAAGAAGAGATTCATCCCTCCAGTCCTAGCCTAAGCTCAAGACCTTCTAATCACAGGACGACATTACACCTCAAAGCTCTGACTTTTGTTATAGACATGGCTTCCAATAAATAACTAACAGGATAAATTCCATCCTACCTGGCTCATAAGAAGGCAACGCAATGATGGATATAATCTAAATGCCAAAAAATACCTCTTTCTTTTCAGGCTCACAAAACCTGATCCAACAATAATACAAATCACAGATTTGGATGAAAGCCTTGAAGTGGGAGTTGATTGGATACCCAACATGTTTTTTATCACACCTTTACCTTTGTGCCCATCAAGAGGCAGTAAAGAGTGGAGGAGACCATGTTGAAGGGCTCGAGAACCGACGCCTGCTTATTATCAATAGCACTGCTGGAAATGTCATTCATTAATACCCTAACAACCACGTATTTTTGATCATTGTAAACAGGTGCTCTCACAGCATGGAGAGCTTTTTGGATTTCAGTACAAGGCTTGTGGAAAAGAGGATAGAGTGAATGAAATGTTAGCGAGGAGGCACGAGTAGAAAAGAGATGGATTTAATGTTGGCACTCCTGCTTGCATATAAAGGCAGGAAATAAGCCACCCGCAACACACAGTACCTTATGTCTATAGATGTATGCTCTTTATATTTCCCTCTGTCTACGCACAGCGAAGAGAAATACTCATCCGTCTAGTTTTTCTGTCCACACACACTCACACTGTATATGCACACACACACACACACACAGAGAAACCCACTAAGCTTACAATAATAGACAGACAAGACCATAAGAATTCATGATGGGATTTCTGAGTAAAAATTACATCAGCTTCCCTCTGACTGATCTCCAACCCATTGCTGTACGTTCACACACACACACACACACACACACACACACACACAGGTAGTACAATCCCTTTTGAGTCTCATAGGGGAAATGGTGATTAAATGTCCAATAACTGCCAATAGAAGCTGTACACACACACACACACACACACACACACACACACACACAACAGATTCAGTATTTTCACATATGGTACTAAGATCCTTAAATCTCATCATCTATTGAGTTTTCCATAAGTAAAACACTGTATGATGGGTCCTGTCATTTATTATAAAGTGGGTCAGTCGGGCCCATCCAATATTTTTGGGCCCGACTGACCCCTCGAGCAGGTAAATCCACTCAATCCCTCTGTACTAAGAAAGATGCAAACCCAATCCACCAAACCCATGAACTCAAACCCAATGACTATTTCCAAAAACCCTTTGATTTCATTATGAAAATGCACTGAACTCGACATTATTCGGAGAAGCTGTATGTGAAACGCAAATGTCCAAGTGTGAGGTATTTTTCAGAGTTTCTTCTGCCAGCCCCCTAGTGGAAACTCTGGACTAGGTCAGGATGAGCCCATTCTTCTGTAAAAAACAAGAATACAAGTATCTTGGCTTGAAAAGAAACAGACACCAATGAAGATGTCAAGAGACCTTTTGGTCACAAGGGCCGACACCGGTGTTGATGGGCTGTAAACAAAAGAACATGATCTCTGTAGCAGAGTTTATACATTACGTCCTGCCTCTGTCTGCTGCACCACCCCTCAACTCACCTGAACACTCATTTGTGTGTGGAAGTCAAACACCAAAAAGAATCCAGACCAAATCGTTAGGACATTCTCAAGAGTTCATGTCTGAAAACAGCTTGTGTGAGGTAATTATTGACATGTGACATTTCAGAAGTAAAAGCAATGTATCACTTTCTCTTTTACCTCGTCCAGAGGCAAGAGTCTCTTCTGGAGAAAAGCTTCTCTGAGAGAAAGCATGTACACAAACTCTTGAATCAGACCTGAAAGTCAAGCTTGGATGATCTAAAGTAATTACTGATCTCTTGCGGAGAGACGACCTGAGGTGTTACTGTGTTCTCAAAAAAAGCTGTATGACCACACAGCTCTGGTGTCAGCCAGGATGCACATAAACAGGTTGATCTGAGAACAATTTAGGTCAGTGATCAATACATATGAGACTGCAGTGTTTATTTTTCTAAGAGATATCAAAGTACAGGAATTTCCCCTCTGGTGTTTGCCTTTACACAGCTTCTGAGGAAGCATTTGGCTCTTTTGAGTTTACAATCTGTGTTTCAGTATGATTATGCATAACACATTTCTTTAATTTCTTTGCGTGGGACCAAGCCGTTCACATCACCAAGGACCATAGCGAGCTTGCAAGCTTGGTCATGTGAGTGTGTACCTGGCAGTACCTTGACATTTGCAACTTACCAAGCAAACTATTTATCATTCATCAATTTATCAAAGGATCAACCACTTACATGATTTGTAAAGATCTGGGCTATTTAAAAGTGGATGGGGAAACAGCGTGAGTGGGTCAATTATTGGTAACTGCAAAATAAACCTATCATGCCATTCCACCAGCACCGTCACTTTAAATGCTGACATCATTCACTCGCATTGTAAAATGTAAAAGTGACGGTCTGAATGGCTGCGGCTCTTTGATGCATCCTTCCATTCCATCCATTATCCATACAGCTTATCCTGTCAGGGGTGGAGCTGGAGCCAAGCCAGTTGACATTGGGCGAGATGCTGGTTGCTCCCTGGACAGGCTGCCAGCGTATTGCAGGGTTTAAATACAGAGACAAACAACCACTCTCACTCACATTCACACCTAAGGTCAATTTAGAGTCTCCAATGAACCTAACCCCCTTCTGCAGGTCTTTGGACTGTTGAAGGAAGCTGCAGTACCCGCAGAAAACCCCCACAGACACGGGAAGAACCTGAAAATCAAGAACCTCTTTGCTGTGAGGCGATAGTGCTAACCACTGCAGCACTTTGACGCAGCCACAAAATGATCTGCCTAATCTTAATAGAGGTTTAGACTGATGTGGAAATGCAGATGACAATGAGCTGAAAGAACCGTTAGCTCCTGGGACGATAAAGTTCTTGGGAGTTTTGATGGCATTCATACCATATCATAAACAACATATAAAGGAGCAGCCAAGTGGGAAAAGCCGTTCCCACCTGGTGAATGGAAATACCACAATTCAACAAACTGTTGTCAGAAAGACTGCAACGGCACCAAATCTGTGAATCATACGAACACTAAATCAATCATTTTATATGAGCCATCCACTGCCTTTATGTATGTGGCTTAACTTGTAACTATGTAATAATCAAACTCATCAGATTTTTTTTCCCCAATGCACAGTTTCCTTTATGGTTATTCCTTTAATCAAGGATCAAGGCAATACCTGAAGAGTCATTCTTAGACCAGCTGCTGCTCCCATCTCAGAGTATTGACAAATAATATTTACAGTGTCTAACTGTTATTGGATATGCTCCATCAAAACTGAGAACACGGCGTGTGTGACGTTATATGTATTATACATGGGGCTGGTTTTCATTCCATGTTAAAACCACATTTAATCAAATTGGCAAACACACGCTGATGACACTTCCATTACAAAGTCAATATGTGCAGCACGCTGGTGTTAAAATGAGCAGTGAAGTATTTAGCATCTTGTATGGACTTCCTGTCCTTTTCAGCTCGACTTTCCTCTCCCTACTTTTCTCTTGTTCTCAACTCGGCCTTCCTCTCTCTCTCAAACACACACACACAGACATTTCTCATTGTTAGGGCAAGCCAGATAGTGCTGTCTATGCATGTGTCTTTCTGTTAGTGTGTGTGTGTGTGTGTGTGTGTGTGTGTGTGTCACCTGCACTTGTTTCGGTGCCAGGGTACAGAGCACTAAAAATAGCCGGTGATCATCTGTATTCTAACTCCTGTGTGAAGCTTCTCTTGTGTCTTTGAGATTCTTAACACACCGACAATGGCTCACGCGTTGGACCAGAAGTCTTTATCAGCAGGAAGTGTGAAGAATTTACTGTGGCATGAGATGACATTTTAGCCTCTTGCTTGATACAACGCTGACCTTCGAGGCTGATTCAAAACATAATGTGCGTCTGAAGGGTGACGACCTGAGCCGTGGAACGTTAGTTGTTTTGACAGCACATTTGGACACATGAATCGATTGTGTAACTGATTTAGAGATGTGTAATATTTCATTATAAAATCATTATGGAGGATTACTTTTTCAATTTGGTTGATTTGTAATGCAGAAAATGCAAAAAATTAAACAAACATCCCCAGGACTTTTAGCTTAATGTTTAACAGCATTGGGCCTGATTCCTAGATATCTAATTTACAACAAAAGAAAACTGAGAGAAGTAGCAAATCTTACTTTAAAGTAGATATAACCTGAGATTGAGAATATCCTGCTTTTTTGCTTGACTGTAGTAATTAACAAATACCATTATTAAGATTGTTCCAGATGTTGATTAATTTTCTGATGATTGAAGAAATGTATTATTTTTGGTTTGGCTTATGCCTAAGGTCTGGTCACACGAGAAAGTAGCAAAACAAAATGTAAGCCCCAATAACCAGCAAGCTAACTGCAAACACATGGGAACTGACAGTAGTCATTCACATAGTATATGTAAAAAAAAAAAATGATTGAATGATACATGACAGAGAAAATGTTGAAATGTCCAAAGTGGCTAAATTAAGCAATGACATTGGAATTTATAGAGTTTTGTCATTTTCTGAAAATTCTGGCATGAATAGATTTTTAGAGAAGCAGTGAGTCCGATATGACTGTTGCACTGATGCTATTAGTACAAATGAAAAGAACAATGAATTTATGAATCCCGTTAAACATAGCTCAGGGTTGACTTGACAGGAAAGCTTTGGAATATAAGCCTGTCTCCAATATACGCCTGTGTGGTAAGAAGAGGTATAATAGGGATAAGAGGATAATTTATGAGTCCGCCTGATTATTAGCAACAGTATCTCACGGGCCAGCTAAGATCTGAAGTTGTATTTCTGTCCTGTTTTGGGGTTGGCCATCCCATTAAAAACAGTTTATACACATGCTCGTTTAATAATGACAGGTATCCATATTTATTGCCCTGTGGCTTAGTAGAAATCAAACCTGAGGGGAAAATGTGGTGCTTGCAAACGTCTACAGCCCGGTGAGGATAAAGATTTCCAACTCCTGCAGAAATCGTGCACATGCAACCAAAACCATACACTTCAATAACACTCAGCCAGACTCACCCTTTGCATGTGCGTAAATGGCCATGTACAGGTTCACCATAGCCATGGGCATCGAGTGGATCTGAGAGGAACATGAATATTTCAAATTCCACAGGAAGCCCATGGCGGTGATGAGTCAGCATTAATCACTTCCAAAAAAGTTTTATAGAAAAAGATGCTAAGTGGCCACAAGGTGGGGTCTCCTGTTGGGATGAGAATTATTCAGGGTTCACTTCTTCAAAGGAGCAGGAACCTCTGCAAACGGATCCATAGGATCATTCTGCGTCGTAATTCCTACCAATTAGGGATGAAATGGTTCCCGGTTTCAGGATAAACCACAGCACGATTCCTGACAGTTAGTATTACCATATGGAATTTAAATTATCGCATTAAACCGCAGTGGATTACCATGATATAAATCATGATCAGAAAAGGAGCAGAGTCCCTTGTTGACCGGCGCGAGTAATGTGGCCCCAATGCAGTGGCGCTGCCAAGAGGGGTCCAGTGGGGCCACCTGGATACTGTGAAGGCTATAACCGATTTTTTTACCACACAAGCCCTAGTGCATTGATGTGGAGAGCATCAAAAATAATCAAAGTAATAACATCACTATTGATTTTATTATTTGTTTAAAATCCTAGAGGAAACACTGTATCGAGATGATTCAGCAAGTTTTCAAGATGCAGGCGCAGCATTTGTTATGTGTTGTAAAAAAGAAAAAATTGCATGCGTTTAACAAACTGCTGATATTTTGTCCCGACTCTGACATTTGGGGTTGACGTCTGCACTTAATGTAGCAAGTTGTCGACCTTCGATCAAAAATGCAAATACTATTGTCATTTATTACATCAAATATATTAGGTCAATACAAACCTTAGTGAGATAAATATAGTTGGTGTGTCAGTAATTTTGGAATTATATTTTAGTAATACCCTGATAATACAGATAACCTTGATAATTTTGCTAACTATAATTGGGTTATAGTGTTTTATATATCTCTACTATAATTATATTAAACCCGATATTACTATTGGCTAATAGCATTTTACAGGTCGAAGAAATGATCCTGAAATTCGGACACACCCTACAGTTACAGTTTTTCTTTCACTCTTTAGTCTGTGTACCTGTCGCTCGGAATCTGTTGTGTATGAGAGTGAAATTCATGCAAGTGCACCTCCACTGCCACCTGAGATTGAATTAAGTCTTTTGATAATGCTTTAAATACATATCTCCCTAAATAATTGTAAACAAAGGCAGTAAAGGATACATCACATACAAGAAACCCTGTCAATCTTACTTGGAAACAGGAAAGAGCATGATGTGATTTTACATATCCGCAGTTCGAGCCATAGAGGATGGGCCCACAACAAGATAGCATAACTCGATTATTCATAAATTGAAATAGATGGTGTGGTGGCAATTTCTATTGTATAATGATACTCTATTGTATAATAATACACACATAACATTGTCTCTCGGAAAGTTCAATTCTAACACCTGCAGGTGGGCTCACCCCACACAGCCACCTATTGTAACGTGTATAGAATGAGCACAGAGCACAGGAGAATCACTTCACTTATACAATCAGAAGCCCCTCCCTGCGAGGAGCAAAAGGTATTCTTCAGCCTCTTGATCTCTGACCAGGTTGGGCAGAGTTCCTGTGTCAGATCTCCGTCCCAGACCCCTGGTGTGACTTCTGGTGTGAGACAAACTGTCTCCGAGATCCCCTATCTTCATTTACAACATCAAAAGACCCCAGTCCTGTATACAATGCAGAGTTCCCCTCACCCATCGCTATCAGACACACTAAGTAACCCCTGCTGTGACCATTTGCTAAGTCACACATGTGGGGGCCATACACTTCCTTCTGCAAGTTTCGTAGTTAAGTCACAGAAAACATTTGTTCATACTTTCTTCTACATACACATTACACAAATGCAAATTCTGCCATTACAATGGATAAGACACTCATCCCTTACTTTCTTGTCAGTGACGGAAGGGAATATCAATTTACAAAATGTATGTTTTATTGATCCTTTATGAAAAAAGGAGCATACTTATAACAGATGGTATAGCTTTCTTCCTTTGCCACAATCTTACAGTTTAACGATCCACATAGTCCCTTAAAAGATTTTTTTGGAAGTGCAAATGAAAGAATGTTCGATCTATTTGCTGGAACAAAATTGATTCACACAAAAATCAAGAGTTTGATCACTGTGACACTTTAAAGTTTGACTGAGGTATAAAAACTTAACGAGTGAGCATCTAACCACTAAGAGCCTTAAACACAACCCCGCAGGGCACGGAAGCACGCGGAGTGTCAGTGGTCAGCCTTACACGGAAAGTTTTAACTGCTCTGGTGAACTTACAGACGCTGTGGTTTTACTGATGCATCGCCTGCAGCACAGGAGCAACACAAAGAGCACTGATCGATTTTAGAAAAATCCTGGAAACAGCTGTGTTCACTGTGGCAGTGGACTCTGTTCTGTATTTAAAAGGCTGTTTTAAAAGACGGGCAAGAGAGAGAGGTGAATTTGTGGTTCTTGTACACGTCAATAAAATGTCAGGCCTTGAACAGCGCAGGTTCATTAGCAGCGCACTTACAAGAGGGCCGACTGGATGGATTTTGCCTCGACACCCAGGACTCCCCTGACCTTCTTTTATGCATATTATAACAGTATAAATAAAACTATAATCTTCTGTCCCTGTTTTAATTGCTCATTTATCTCTTGTTGTAAACCAAATATGTGTCAAAATGGTTACGAGGTTTCCTCATAACTGTAAAAGAGAATGACTCATCCTCCACTCTATAAATCTAGCCACCAAATGTGATTTGAGGTGAGTGAGCCCAGTACAGTATGTGTGGGACTATATGACTGTATCTCGTCAGGTACAGTGACTCTTCACACAATCTAGTGAAATTCTGCTTTTAGATACTATCTGTTGATTTCCTTGCTCATATTTGCTCCATGATCTGAAATACTGCATTGTGCAAATTCATTCAGTAAACAGTACCACGTAGTAAGTACATAGACAGGAAACACCTCACTTTACAGGCTTTTTGATGTCCAACAGAATACGAACAAATAAATCACCAATATTAGATATTGTCTGATATTTGACAGATATTGACATGAAACTGGCGTGTGTCTATGTGTTTACGTCAAACGTCCTTGAACACACCCAATCTGAGCAGATGAATAGTTGCCTAAGAAGGGAGAGCATTAATCCTGCAAACCAACTGTGCATGTCACCTACTACAAACACACAGCATATACACACATGCGCATTTGTCTTTCTATAATTGTGAGGACACTCATTGGCGCAATACATTCCCTTGCCCCTTATCCAAACCTTCACCTAACTCTCTTCATAAACCTAAAACCAAGTCTTAAACCTCAAAAAGCCCCAGGGAGTTTTGAGGACCAGCCAAAAATATTCTCACAACCATGGTTTTGAAGCAGAAAACCACACACACAAACACACACCACACATCAGCGTGTGTATACACATGTGTAGGTTTCAGTGTTTCAGGCTTGGATAATTTCACAGAACCCCAGGCTAGTGAAGAGATGCGAGCAGGGCCAAGGTTGTCTGTGTGTGTGTGTGTGTGTGTGTGTTTCTGTGTGTGAGGGAGAAAGAATTGTTAATATCCTGATATTCTAATAGTGTCTTTTCTAAATGTGCGTGGATGTCACATTCAAAATGTGTTTGGTGAAGGCGGATGTAGGACTGCAGTGCAAGTGACCATATCTGTGTGTGTTTGTATTGTATGTGAGTTTGCTTGGACCTCTGTGTGTGTGTGCATGTGTGTTTGTCTTCTGCATCCTTGTTTGCATATCCTGTGTGTATGTGTGTGCGGTTGGAGGTTAAAACTGGGACAGCAGCCTTAATCCCCTTGAAGACTGATGACCCAAGCTTTGCACAGTTTGTTCTACCCACCAGCTCTCACACACACACACACACACACACACACACACACACACACACACACACACGCGCGCACACACGCACACACACACACGGTGTTTGTTTAAGGTTCCAATTTATGGTCTTTGTCAAGGAGAAATATTGTTTTAGGAATAATTGGGGTTTTGGGACAGCATTATATTGTTAGTCCATTTTCACCTACACAATGAAATGTCTTACATTGATAGTGTGTGTGCATAGTAGACCTGAGAGGTCACAATAACAAATATGTGATCTTTAAATCAAAATATTGTCCTTAAGATGATGGAGGTTGCTCTCAGGCTCAGTGTAAATGTTGTTTCACATGAGGAGGAGTCATCAAAATGAGTCAGATCAATTTACAGTTACCACAGTCCACAAACCTCAACGCAAAACTCCACCCAAAGCCAAAGCCAAGCTAACAGGCATGCAAAAGATGCATTAATACATAGTAGAGAGTGTGTGTGTGTGTTCGAAAGCTGTTGGTCCTCCACTTTTGGTAAGAGGTCACCACCTACCCACACCTAAAACATATCCCTCACCAGTCTGCCCACTGAACTCAGAAAACAAAACTTCCTCCATCAATCTCCTGGTAAAACAGAAAACAAGATGCTACTTCTACTACTTACTTCCTGTAGTTGATCACTTCAGTAAGTAGTGACGTGTTAGAAAGTTATCCATTACTGCCCAACACTCGTCTTCAGAAACACTAGGCGGCCGAGCTTGGGGCCACAGAGAGGACAGGGAAGTTATAAAGAATTATGACAAAGACCAGTGCTAATATTAATTGTTGGTTTTGGTCTTTTCATAGATTTAGTGACAGTGAGACAAATCAAAATCCACAAATCTATGGTATTAGAGTCTCTAAACCATACTCGCGAGGGAGCATTTCTACTCTGCAAGCGCTCAGAACATTATCCACCAGCGAAAAGTCATTGGTGAGCGGCATTAAAAGAGAAAAATATCCTTCGTCATGTCCTTTGGATCAAAATCAAACAATATTTCATCACACAGAATCACAATTCACTGTCATATACACACACAAAAATCTTAGCATGAAAATAATCCACATAGCACAATGTAAACAAACAAAGTTTATCACAGAGGTGACAATGTGTAACATATGATAGACTGACCCGGTGTGGCAGACAGGATAGTTAAAGACCACATGCCACTGATTCTGAAGGGAAATGGTTCCTCTTTGCATAAACTTGAGGTGATTGATAATACAAGCAGGACCGGAAACAAACAGCAGCCATTAGCCATATGTTGTCAACATAAGGAAATACATGTAATCAGATGAACTGCTTGGCACAGGAAACAAATGCATTGGATGGTACAGCTAAACGGTTTGTTTGACATATTTGTCTATTTGAGCAAATGCTATTACTGCAAACAAATCGAGAGACTGCTACTGACGTGTTTGTCTGCATGATTTTACATACTGTGTCATCACTAACAACAAAACGACCTCACACTATCCACACTGGCAACTCAAAGAATCCATTAAATGGGAGCCTATGCCTAGGTCACGGATCTTCAGCAGGCATCCCCATGGTTGGGCGATAACTGTAGCTGTCACGAAAAACAGCCTGGGGT
The DNA here is from genome assembly GCF_009819705.1 of Hippoglossus hippoglossus. Taxonomy (NCBI): domain Eukaryota; kingdom Metazoa; phylum Chordata; class Actinopteri; order Pleuronectiformes; family Pleuronectidae; genus Hippoglossus; species Hippoglossus hippoglossus. Next base: position 20,087,674 of record NC_047172.1, read on the forward strand.
TGAGAAGAAAAAGCAGTAAACTGTGCAGGTTTAACAAAGTTATAGTTGTTTTTATCCATCAAATGAGAGTGGGTGGTTCAACACTTAAGATCAAATCCCAGTTTATTGATTAAAGACAAGGCGTGTCCAGTGTGTGTCTCGTGTTTCACAGCAAATGCTGGATGATAAATGTTCATGTAGTCCACTGAAGGAATCTCTATACACATTGGCTGGGATTGGGGATGAACATTTCATTGTTATCTGTAATCCAATCCTTGGTAGATCCAACATATACTCTGTTATATGTGATCCCGTATTGGAGCACAGAGAATTAATAACTGGCCCTGACCCTTAATCTGATAAACGTTAATCTCATGGTAAGCAAGTCAGATAAATGAGTAAAGGTCATGTTGGAAGAGCTAAATCCAGGCTGATTTTCTTAAGTTATTGTCTGGCTTGGTTTCATCTCTCGCTCGGCTGTGGTCCAGGAGATAGGGCGGGTCGTCCACTAACAAGAAGGTCAGTGGCTCGATCTCTGACTCATTACAGTACTTATGTCAAAGTGTCCTTGGGCAAGATACTGAACAACAAATTGCCCTTGACGTGTGAATGGCGTGTGGCATGCACTGTACAATGCTTTGTGTGTCCAATAAGCCTAGAGAAGCACTTAATAAATACATCTCATTTACCATTGTCATAATAAGACAATATTTGTATGGAAGTCTGGAATGGGTATACATATAAATCAAAGAATGAATCAGTCAATGGACGGTGTGCTTTCTTCAAAGCTGCGTGTGTGAGATCAACCCACACAGGAAATAGTTGAAAGTCCTACTGTAGAATGTAGAACGCTGCAGTCAGTTTGCTCAGGTTGCATCATCTGACACTCTCCACGAAGCATAATCAAAAAATGAAACATTGCTCATTTTCTCTGAGGAGTATCCTGTTTTATAGAGCTGCTTTAGTGTTAACAGACTACATGCCGTGTGGTGGACACCTCTCCCCAAGGCCTCTCACTGTGTACGTATGGTGTCAATCCAATACTCCAGTGAACCACTGTACACTCTGGTGATGCAAGGGCCTTCAGAGGGAACTGATCCTCTAACCTTGACAGTGTCGTTACCTTCACATATGGGACATCGAGTGAATACATCATCCTACCTAGACATGAAATATCACAGAAAGCATTTTAAAGCCATCATTATACCAACACGGCAGTAAAAGCCCTGATAGATCTCTTGACAACTGTCACCTTTAATCTGTGTTACCACATTAGCCAATAATATGGTCCCAGTTTATGACACATCCCACCCACCCTCTTTCTGATATCAACTTAGCATGCGTACACACAGGCGCCCTTCAGCAGAGCTTATAGTGTCTGTGATAGGGTGATGGAAAGCCATTAGCATGTCTATCTGCAGATTAAAGCCTGATTTCCGTTATTCTCTCTGTAAGCTTAATTTCCAGTTGCACTGGCCCTCAAAAGGTACACTTCCATCCATCCATCCCTCCCTCTCCTTGGCCATGGTTTCCGGTTCTTCCTGGGGAATCCCGAGGCATTCCCAGGCCAGATGGGATATGTAGTCCCTCCAGCGAGTACTGGGTCTACCCCGAGGCTCCTCCCAGTTTGGTGTGCTGGGTAAACCTCCATGTGCCCAGGAGGCATTCTGACTAGATGCCCAAAACCACCTCATCTGTCCCCTTAAAACATGCGGGAACAGCGCTTACACTCCCTGTGTCACATTCATTCTTAATATAACTAATGTGATTTTTTGAGTTTTCAATAACTGGAGGCTCACATATCACTAAATAAAATGTTAATGATTAAAACCCCCATTTTTGACAATATTAATAGCCTCCACTTTTAACAATTGCCATTGGCAGCACTTATATCCAATACACAGTCTGATCTAGACTAAAGTGGTGGACTGACAGGCAGACTCTTCCAAATCCCAGTGTCAGTCCACTTTGGCTGAAAGACACAGTGAGATATGAATATCTACTATCTCACCCCTGACAGCTGATTAATCACAAACAACAATAACACGATAATTTCCACAGCTATTCTCTCGGAAGGAAACTAACCTGAGCCACTCAACATTTTAAACCAGGGTCTTTGTGAGACATGAGAACCTTTTTTGTGTTCATTAATTTAGCCTTAATTCAGCCTCCCACTGGAGCTGCAGCACCGAACAATCTGAAACGTGTAGCAGTTCATCTAAACGCTGAAGTAAACATCACTCATCACGCGACAACGTAATTAGAGCTCTAACATCTCACCACGAGATACACGAGAGAGGGGACAGCAGTGCTCACGCATATTCCTACAACTATTTATTACGTTTGTAACATTCATACAATTCTCCTTTTGTTCAAGTGAGGTTCAAATAAGATTTAGCCTCCTGAATGTCAACATTAGAATCCACAAGGCGTGTACTTGTGTCAAAGAGTTTTCTGTCAGCACAAATTCATCATGTAACAAAGCACTAATGTGTGATAGAAGAGAAAGAAGACCACCGCATTGCAAATCAAAGTCTGTACATGTTAACAGCCCTGCTGCAGAACACTTTCCTTGTCAGCTGACATTTCCGTCATATGGACATGTTAGCCTGTGGGACAAACGCAGAGGAGATGACATCGACATACGGCTAACACAAGATAACAAGATACCGTGCATTCCTACTCATGCATTATTTATACCCCCAGCTCCCTGCCAAAAACTAGTCTTTCCCAAAAAACGTGTGCCCAAACGGTCCATTTCCTTCTCTATCCATCCATCAGTTTGAGCAGCAACAGAGATTTATGATCACATCACAGCATCTCTGCTCTGAGCTCATAAACGCCGCAGGAAGTCTGAGGCAATCACTTCAACCTCTCACTCTCTTATTGTCTCTACTTACAGGTTCATGTGCAGGTGTAAAATCCCATATTATAATTGACATATCTATCACTCTCTATCTAAATCTCCGAGGTATCCGCTCTATTTGCATATACAAGCACTTTGTGGATGTGGATCATTTTCAGAGTGAATTACTGCAGGAGTGCAATAAAGCTTGAGCACCACATGAGAAGAAAAACACACACACAACATGCATGTTTTCATATCCTCACTTTCCAGGGATTCATGTCGGAAATCACAGAATCTCCTAAAGGCATGGACATGTCTGGAAGCAGATTTTCTGTTTTTTGAAATGTTTACTGCACTATAAATACTTAATTGTAGATCAATGATAATTTCTCATTATTAAAATGATTAAAGTTAACAACAGAACATTATATTAGTATACACTGTAAAAAAAAACTATTAGCACACCCTCGTTCAAAGTTTGAACGTTTTATTTTTTCAGTTTCTTAGGCCTAGTGAGGAAAGATTAGAAAAAAAGGGAAGAGGTAAGGGACAAAAGATCCTTTCCCTCGCTCTTTCCACCTCACATCCGCATATCCCTCTCTCTATCTCACCTTCCCTCAGATTCTTCTGTCCTTCCATTGAAAACGCCAATTGCCCTCTGACCTCTGATTGATTTCACTAGCGGACACCGCAGCCAGTAAGCTGGTGGCTAACGAGATCACCGATGGCTGCGCTAAACGCAACTGACAACATAGAAACTGGTTTTCTATCATGTGGGAATAGAACCACCCCCCCCCCCCCCCCCCACACACACACACACACACACCATCCTTACCTGGTCAGCCAAGCAAAACCTCTCTGCATCTAACAACTGCTGTGCCTCATCAAGTTGGAACAGTCTATAGATACAGTGCTTTGGGAATGTGTGTGTGTGTGTGTGTGTGTGTGTGTATCTGCATGACCGCACCTCCATCTCGCTACCTGCTTGTTCAGCATTAGTGACTGTCAGGTGCCTGGAGGGAGGTCCCACTGCTCGAACCAAACCTGCACCAGCTGCTGCTGTGGCTCTTAGCTGTTTATCGCTTCAATCTGGTGTGTGTGTGTGTGGGTGTGTGTGTGTGTGTGGAAGAGAAATTATAGCCCCAAAAACTGCCAGTAAGCTGAAAATTGTATGACCCAGTGTAGAGCAGCAGAGACACACATTCAATTTGCGTGTGTAGCTTCACTGCATTGAACAGGGTAAGTATTCTACAAACATGAATGAAATGTCTGACAAGGACCTGTGGTCTACACACAGGTCTCACCCTAGGTCTGACCTGCGTGAGAGTCATTAACTTCACAACATTATAGTATACCATACCAGGTGCATTCATGAGTGAGTCAAGTTGTCACGCCAAGTTCAGAGATGTGTGAAAAGTGATGCCAAAGCATCATGATCGTAGAAAAGCTGCAGTACAGTACAGTACACATTGATTAAATACATTTCTCAAAGATGGTGTCCCTCATTTTTGGTAGTTCTTATCACACTGTTTTATTTCCAAGTGCAAATTTTTTCAATAATTTTGGTTTTATTGACAGTTGACACTGATTTGCAATTGGTTGGTGCCCAATCGCCATTGTGCAGACTCTGGCTCCAACTGCGCATCATGGCGGCTTTTGGAACCCGGGATGTTTTGGCTTCATTTCTGGATGGTGGGAGGAAGTGGGGATATATCATCCATTTTCACACAGTATATGGGTTGAACTTTTTACACCAATGCTGCTGTGAAGATTTAAAAAAGTGTAAAGAAGTGCATGGTAACACATTAAGACATATACAGGTGTGAAACGACCATGAGCCGTGGTATGATTATTTTTCAGTGAGAGTTAAACTCTGCATAAGCACAAACACAGCTCATGCATCCCGTCAAGCATACCTTCTCTCTCGCTCAGTTGCTATGGTAACAGCTTTCTCTCCAACATTGGCTCCCTCCCGCTCACTTCTCTGTGTCACTGGCCAGGTTTCCATGTCCAGTAATGCCTGTCACTCAACTGAGGTTGGCATATATGACGTGTAGATTCTGTAACTTAACACACAAGCCTGTGCAGAAATGTTGTATAAAACTTAAAAAAATATATAATACGCATCATCAAATATGGTGGACATGTTTTATGTTCCTTAAAGGTTCAGTGTGTAAGATTAAGGTGAAAGGGATCTGTTGACAGAAATTGAAAATTACATAATCAGTGTGTTTCATCTAAATTGTACAATTGTTGTTTTCATTACCCTAGAATGGAGCGGGTCCTCTCTACGCAGACCGCCATGTTTTTTACCGTAGCCCAGACTAGACAAATTAAATAACTTCTGAGTTTTTATGACAACTGAAAGCTACCACAGGTTCTCTTTCATGTTTGGGAGGGTGAGGTGAGAGGTATTCAGCAGCAACATGCAACTTCACCACTAGATAAATTCTACACACTGAACCTAAATGGCAGCAAAAGCCAAATGACTTCTACAAAGATGTGATAATATGAAACAATTGAGCGAGAGGTGTAACGCACACACTTTATGGACTGTTGCAGTTGCCCCATAAAATTAAATGGCATTTCCTGATATCTTTACTGCAGAAAGTCACCAGTTAGAATATCCATCAAAGACACCAGAATTATGAGAAAAAGTATCTCAAAATGTTTGTTTGCAGCGTTTGGATCCCCTCTATTATACTTCAATTCCACATCTCGATGTATGTAAACAATATCATAACAAGTAAAAGAATTTCTGCAGCAGTGGCATTATTATGTTTGTTTACAATAGTAATGGGCTCAGCTTTGTTTCTGTAGTTGAGGAGCACATTAACCTTGATTTGCATGTACACAGTGGTCTGCTGCCGACATCAGCTGATCGATGGCTGTGATTCCCGAGGTGAAAGCCTACAGGCTGTATATGTGTGATGCTGCTTGTATGACACGGTTTGTATGGTGTTGTTTGTCTGTAGTTTTGCCTGATGATGCTCTCTAGCTTAATGTGACGGACAGTGTGCTGGATTTTTTATTCAATTGTCGTATGCATTAAACATAAATACATAACAGCTGGAGTCATCTCATCTTCACTGTGTGAGGTCATGTATACACAAATTGGTGCAATAATGTAATCATGTAATCTAATCTAATAATCCTACTGTAAATCAGAGTATATTAAGATTTACATTTCAACAATATGATTTAACAAAAACAAATCTAGAAAAAACTTACACAGCACCTACAATAATGCATTAACTCGTATGGTGCACTATATGCCAAGTTATTGTGACAGTCAAGCGGTTGGACCTGACATCTATTCATGTATCATTTACTCTGCTACACAGCAGATTCTACTGCATGCATGATGTATGGAATAAGATTCTACCATGAAAATAAATCATGCCTTCAAAATGTTGTCGACCATTTTTTTTCCGTCCCACCTGCATGGTTGTGTTCTTTTCCCTTTTTGCATGTTTATTTTCATTATTCAATTTTGTCTTGATGGAGACCCGGCATATCTCTCTTGGCCTTTCTTTTCCAATTCTATTCTGACAAAATGTTCATGTGTATTTGTACAAGTTTTGTTGTCACACCCTAAATTGAACAGCTTCAATGCCATTTTTATTCAGACACAGGACACAAGCAGACACAGGCAGGCACCTCTTGCCTAATGTCAGCTGGGATTCGCTGCCGACCCCCTTTCCACCATCAAGGGATAAACAGTTGAAGTAATTGATAGATGATATTTTCGGATTAAAAAAATCAACAAAAAGTGTTCCCGGTTATTTCCTCCGAAGCTATGAGACGTACAGTAAAAGTGGAATATACCTACAGCTCGTAACTGTGGCCTCACTTTGCGTGCCCTCCTGCCCACATGTTTTGTGATTTCTGACAACAGGCACCTGACGGCCTGTTAATTGGCAGACGGTTGATTTGTCTTACTTTAATTGGCTGCAGCTAACTGACTTCTGTGGCCCATCTGTGGAGTAGCATTACAGGCAATAGTAGCTTTGTGACAGCCTTTCATTTACCCATCCCTTGGGTTTCCTGCTATCCATGCCCATCATAATTTGAACTGAATTGACACATTAGCATAAACCTGATTTACACTCCTCTGCACTCTCCTTCCCCTCTTCAACTACCTCCACACGGCCACAGGTTAGAGATTGTCAGCAATCATATTTTATGCCTGTGTACCCCCAATATTGTACTGATACATCTGCCTTTCTGTCAGTCAGGTGGGAATATTTGATCAAGTCATTACTCTAACCATCATCATCTTCTTTACTCATGTAACCCATTTTGATTGTCAGGTGTGAAAGTTCCACTGTCTGTGCTGACAGTAATAGCTCTCATCTCTCTCCCAGTAGAAAAGCATCAGCTCTTGGGATTTGTCATCCTTTATTTGTTAGACTACGCGTCTTATCAAGGGAATATGGTTTGTTTTGAATTTAAACATTTACTCTGAAACTCATTTTCTGTAGATATTAGGTGAGCAGCTCTTCTGTCTATCCGCATCAACAATCAGCAGCTCTGTAAATTCAAGCGTCGTACTTTTCTCGAAAATGATTCCACAATGTCAATATACTGAATTTAGTCAGTGGCTGCAGAGGGCTGCCATGGCTTCAAAATAGGGGGTTCATCAGCCAACACATAAAAAGTGCTTTCATCTCGTTATAAATATGATGCACATTGGATCCATCACTGTCCTATTAAGTGATTTTTTTTGTTAACATATCTCAGGTAACATTACTACAGACACTGTGGGTCTACCAGATATAATGGAATGTCTGGAAGTCCAAGTCTGGTAGACACTAAAAGGAGAATGACTACTGGAGTGGTTAGTGTGAGAGTAAAGTGAAAGTCAAAACTTGGTTGTATGTTACTTACCCAAATTTCGATGGACTTTTCAATGCTATAAGTGATGGTTTCTGAAAAAGCACAGAGATGTGTATTCAATGGCAGTAGTGTTGTGCTGCTTGAGGGTGTTTTCACATCTGAAATTCAGGACAAAGGTCCATAGAAAGGTTCTACTCTTTAGTGCATTGTTTACATGATCCAGTAAGTTTTGCTTTCACATTGCAAGTAATGGAGCACACGTAAGTCTTTAATGGTTTGCATCCGCCAATACTTGACACTGATTGGTTTGTAGATGGGCTTGTGTCTGACGTCGGCATGGTGTCAGTTTGGCTTGTAGTAGTCTTTCCGTTTGAATGGAGATAAATGAATTAACTAGTTGTCCTCATTAATTTTGTTGCCACAGTAATATTATTATGGTATTACTACCAGCTAAATAAATGTCCTCAACATTCAAGTCTTATATCGTCGCTTCCGACTACAAACAATCCTGCGAGATGCGTTTTCTTCTTTTTCTCCTTCTATTGTAGTATCTCAACTTCCTGCTATTGGTCAAAAAGTCTGAACTATCCATAAAAGTGTTTTCACACTGCAAATGATCCAAACCATGGTTCAGTTTGATCCAGACCTAGACCACCACTTTTGTCCAGACTAAGATTTGGTCGGTTGCTCCAGACCGTGGTCAGAGGCACCTTTTACACCAACTTGGGTTCTGACTAAACAGAACATTCTGAAGGTTTAAGGTTTGTGTAAAGCCCCCCTGCATTCAAATGTCCACAAGACCACAATGTAGGACTCAACATTCTACAATCGGACTAATCTAAACATGGTTGGCATAAGCCATCTTTTCCGCCGTTTGGCTGAAGCAGACAGGCCCTGACAAATGGTAAAAACCTAACGACGTCTGCGCCTGCTGATGCTACCCTTAGCATTTCTATCACATTCCCCACAGAATCGAATCCAACTGACAATTAATTGTATATTGATGTCCCCATCTAAGTCTAGGTTACTTCAACCTGAGGGCCACAAGGGAAGTCATTTATTTTAGTTGACAGCTAAAGAGTGTTATGTTTTATATTTATTAATCAAAACACACATTAATGGATGTTAAGGGGGAAACTGCCTCAAAACATCCACCATCATCCCCGTTCCCAAAAAGCAGAGGATCACAGACCTTAATGACTACAGACCAGTCGCCCTGACCTCTGTAGTAATGAAGACCTTTGAGCGCCTCGTGCTGACCCACCTCAAGGCCATAACCAACCACCTCCTCGACCCACTGCAGTTTGCCTACAGAGCCAACAGGTCTGTAGACGACGCAGTCAACATGGGACTCCACTTCATCCTCCAGCACCTTGACTCCCCCGGCACCTACGCCAGGATCCTGTTTGTGGACTTCAGCTCCGCATTCAACACTATCGCCCCAGCTCTTCTCCGAGACAAGTTGACACAGCTGAGCGTGCCTGAGCCCACCTGCAGGTGGATCACTGACTTCCTGACAGACAGGAAGCAGCGCGTGAGGCTGGGCAAGCTTGTCTCTGAGCCCCGGACCATCAGCACTGGAGCCCCACAAGGTTGTGTGCTCTCCCCTCTACTCTTCTCCCTCTAAACCAACAACTGCATCTCCAGCCACCACTCTGTCAAACTCCTGAAGTTTGCAGATGACACAACCCTAATTGGATTAATCTCCAATGGGGACGAGGCCGCCTACAGAGAGGAAGTTGACAGCCTGGCTTCCTGGTGCAGCCAGAACTTCCTGGAGCTGAACGCTTCGAAAACTGTAGAGATGATAGCAGACTTCAGGAGGAGCCCAGCCCAAACCGCCCCCCTCACCATGTGCGACTCCCCAGTTAAAACAGTGGAGTCTTTCAGATTCCTGGGGACTATAATTGCACAGGACCTGAGGTGGGCTGAGAACATCACCACCATCACCAAGAAGGCCCAGCAGAGGATGTTCTTCCTGCGGCAACTGAAGAAATTCAACATGCCGCAGAAAGTGATGGTCGAGTTCTACACGGCCATCATTGAGTCCATCCTCACTGCATCAATCACCGTCTGGTTCGCTGCCTCCACTGCCAAGGACAAGGGCAGACTGCAGCGGATCATTCGGTCAGCTGAGAAGGTCATCGGCTGTGACCTGCCAGCTCTCCTACACCTGTTCCACTCCAGGACCAGGAAGAGAGCAGGCAAGATCATTGCTGATCCTTCCCATCCCGGCCACCACCTATTCCAGAGACTCCCATCTGGAAAAAGGTTCCGGGCCATCAAGACCAAAACCTCGCGCCACCTGAACAGTTTTTTCCCCATGGCAGTGGGGCTCACAAACAAGCCCCCTGCATCACACTGACTCTGCCCCCCCCCCCCGCACATAACTTATAACTTATATATTGTTGGCACTATCCGGAACCAATCACTGCACCTCAGCACCGCACGTGTCCATAACATAACCTATTGTTTTTTCTGTATATATTGTTGTTTTATGTCCGATTTGTTGTTTTTACAGGAGGACCAAAGAATGTGGACCAATTGAGACACAAAGTAAAAGACATCTCAGCTAACATCAACTAAAGCATAAAAGATGAAACATCAGACAGCTTGCTCAATAAAAGGCAGAAAACATTGGACGATTCACCTTCCATCTTATTGCTGTAATTGCAATCTCAATAAGTAAAAGTCTCCTTGTGGGCCATTAACATTTCCAGCTCTTTCATCTTCTTTTTTAACCTTCAGGAGAACAAAGTGTGAAAATGCAACAAAAATACTTAATGGGAGTTATAGAGTTGTGAGTATACCCACTGAGTGCTCCTGATTGCTGCTCCTCTGTTCCCAGTCCTGCATAACAGGCTCAAAAATGGGATGTGGCAACACGGCAGAGTATAAAAGACAACAGCTGTTTTGCTATTTTGATCATACTATTTTGTTATGTATGCACAACAAACTGCTCAATTTACTTTAATCAGCAATTGAGGTATGGTTGAGTTCGAACAACTAAAATTTAATTGGAATAAGTAGCGGGGCTCTCTTTAAAACCTCCTCAAAAAGGGGAAAAAACACAGGTGAAGTCAGGAATTAAAAGAACTGTGGTTTTTATTAACAGTCCTCCCGAAAGTGCAAACTGATTAAATTATTCACTAAAATACCAAAAAGGAAAAATAAAATAGACAAAAGTTCACTTTGCAAAAAATGATTTCCTTAATAACTCAATAACAAGAGGTCACTAACAGGCGAGAAAGGGAGAGAAACAGGAGTGAGACGGAGAAAGGGAGAGAAACAGAGGAGTGAGACGGAGAAAGGGAGAGAAACAGAGGAGTGAGACGGAGAAAGTGGAGAAACAGGAGTGAGACGGAGAAAGGGAGAGAAACAGACGAACAAAGTGGGGGAGTGGGATATAAGATGGGAAGAAAGTGATTCTAAAACTGTTCAATTGTTAAGATGTGTTGAGATTTATTATCTGTAAAATTGGTTGAGACAAGATGTGAAACAGAAAAAGGGAAATTCAAGCTTTTGCTCCCTTTATTTTATTTTTCTGAAGTTAAGCCCTTTATTTGAACATGCACAATTTTCACATTTTATTTATTTTCTCTTATTTTGAAATGCAGCCCTACTTTTATTTAGTTAATGAGAGAACATTATACATATCTGCAATCATACATATATGTTCAGTTCTATGTTACGTGACAATAAATATTGTCAAAAACTTTTTGAATCGTACTGAATTCATTTGATTTGACAGTCAGGTATTTAGTACATGCAGATGTTGATACAACTACTAGGCTACTTAAATATATATCACACTAAATAGTTAGACATTATGATCTTCCGGACCTTTGCTTCAAGAAATTTTCTCTAACCGGACCTCTTTACATTTTAGTTGAATACCCCTGCCCTAAAGGATCTTCAGCTCAGAAAATTTAAAAGAAATTTAAAAGAAATTTAAAAATATAATTCAGATAATGTTTTTAGTTCCAGTGAAACAGGAGTTTTGTGTCCGAAATTTAGTGAGTTTCGGTTTTGTGTGTATGTATCCTTGAGTTAGAGTAGGGCTATGGCAAAGTTTATTGCCTGCTTAGTGAGAACAGGAAGGAGTGGGGGAAAGCCTTTGGCTGCTGTATGTGTGCGACTGCGTCATGCGTCATGTCACTGCCAGTGGTTACCATTAGGAAGACGTCTTCGGTATTTGCACCTGAAACACCCAAAAGAGACACACCAGTAAATTCGAAGAAGAAGAAGTAAGTTGACCAGAATTAGTCACTGAAGACTGATAGCTCTCCTGATCCCGAGGTTACACAAAGTTCACACATCTCTGATTCCCTTTGTCGGCTCTTCATGTGGTGTTGCCAACACCTCTGCCAAGGATTTCACCCAAACTCTGCACTCTTCTCCCCTTTTGTGGCTTTTTTAGCACAAATGTCACTCAATATAAACTGTGCAAGCTTCCAGGTGCAGGTTCAGTACAAGAACACATGACTGTTTGCTTTCCTGCAGAAATTACAAGATCTTCTGCGGCCAGAACTCTGGTCTTTACTGGCTAGTCACTCAGTGCTAAGGCTGAGTTCATGTCTCAAAGCAGCTATACTATTGCTTTCTAGTATGATGTAGGTTCACCGATACTGTCACACTACAAGGTCTAAGTCCTCAATTTCTACTACAAATCCTGGAAATCTCCCAAACAATAATTGAATATGATGTTTAGAGATTTATCATCTGTTTTGTCCTTTTTCTCCTGTTTTTACCAAAAAATAAAAAAATAAACTGCTTAATGGGAAAACAGTCATGTTGACAAAATGTGAATACACAGTTGGAAACTCTCAGTACCATTGCATGTGCTTTACTGGGTTCACATGTTATTCTAATGTGGGAGAGTAATAATGTATATGTAATTGTCCTGACTTGAGTGGGTTGTACATGTGTTCATGTTTGTGCATGCATATCTGTGCACGTGGGTGCACTTGTCGGTGTGTATAAATATCTTGCATCACCTCAGGTGTGTTTGAAGCAGATTTTCAGGGGAGTTAGAGATAAATCATCCGAATCCTCGCTGACATCAAAACCCCTGAAGCACTAATCAGCTGTGTTCTCAAACAAATGCGAACAGGCAGCGAGACGGCCACTCTGTGGGCTTCAATCACCGCCACTGATGTCTTACTTTATGTGTGTTTAACAGGTATCTGGGCTGTCGAGGGAAGAGATACGGAGATGGAGGAGGACAGAGGAACACAGTGAGGAAAAAGGGAAGGCCCAAAAGAACCCACAGACTGTATGCTACAGTCAGGAAAATGTGTCGGTTTTTCTTTTCCTTCTGTCTGATATGCTGTCGTAAGCATCACACTCCCTCCAAACACTGAACACTGGATTGCCTGAAGTAAGACATTTACAATCTCAAACAACAGCTCTTGCCCAAACCAATGCTTTATTTTATTTATTGTGTTTATTCATAATGAACGTGTATTTTAATATAAAAATAGTGACCCTGGAAAATACAAAATGAACACTGAGTGTACAACGCTCACTCTGTCTTTAGAACTAAGGGCTGATTCAGGTCAAAGCTGAAAATCCTGCTCAGTTTAAATACAATTAATGCTGCATTATGCCCCAGCAGCTCTTTAGTTCAAACTAAATATCTCTCTGAAATGCTGACATTGTGCGAATATATACAATTATATGTAAATGTAAGAACGTTTCATCTACAAGCCCCTTGCCCTTGTGTAATAAAAGTAACCCTTACTTTTCAGCTAGCAGGTCATGTAGGAGGCTGCAGAAAGAAACACATTTGAAGTGGGAGAAAACTAAGACAGAAAAAGGCAATCACACTGCAATTCATTTATTTCAAAATCAAAACAAGAGAAGAGTAAATGTTCAAAACACAACAAACAGAATAGAAAATTAACTTTTAAGCAAACAAAATCAAGCTGGTTCATTGACAATTACACTGCGTTAATGTTACTTGTATGTTTAAAAACACTGAAGCCTTAACTTCATCAATTTAACACTGATTTTCTGGCTCACGAGCCAATACTAGGGTAAAGTCCAGTACATAGACAGGACTCTTGAACAACTGATTTAACTGTACTTTTTCTTTTAACATCATTTAACAAACTACAACCAATTGTAGAGTTAAATGTAACATCTCTGTGCAAGTTCTATGTCCTTTTCAGCAGTAATTTGCTATATTAGTTAAAATGGCTCTGTTTGTAGCTCCCTAAAAAGTAAAGCCAAATCATCACTCGCTCCGCTGTAGCCTACAAGTAGACATGTACCCGGCACACAGCCTTACGCCGTACCCTGACATGCACTTTCCCAAAAATGTAACTATGCATTGAGGCAACGCAGACTGCAAGAGCTGTGATAGGTCCACTTGGTCTGACAGCCGCGATTTTTTTATTGAGTTGTAGGAACGAACACGGACGACGTCTTTCTTTTCTTGTTGTTGTTCTTTAAGAAAAAGTAATTGCTCTTCAATATCTTTCAGCTCCATCTCCAACACGGTCCACTTGCCATTGTTCTGAAGTAAACAAAGAGGCCAGAAAGGTTGTAACTAAGCGGACCGGAAACCAGAAGACACGCAAAACCAGCATAGAAACTCTACCACCACTAGCGTTTCGGTGGTGTGATTGCAGCGCGACACACACACACCTACACACAACTATGAATGCTCAGGCTACGTGCTTACCTACGGCGTAGCCTTGACGCAGAAGCATGAATTGGGCTTTACTCTAAACCCTAGAGAACTCACAGCTAATGACCGCCACCTACTGAAATAACCGGGCCATGATAAACAAACCTCAGCAACCAATCACAATGAAGAGACGGATTACATGCTAGAAATCTGGTTCTAGCTTTTCGTGCTTTGAAGTTAAAATCACAGTTTTATCTACATTGATCTCATATGCGGCCTCTCTGGAATCTGATTATGGGAAATCCATCGTAGCGGCAAAGAACTTTAATCTCTGCACATGAGAGACAAGGCGGCGCTGAGAAGAAAAGCTCATTACCACAACTTGTCTTGTTGTTTTCTATCCACTGAAAAGCTGGAATTGCTGTGAATAATTCAATTGTGGATACAGACAAATGACCTGAAACTCCTCTCTTAACAGATTAATTGTCCTAAAAAAACAAATGTGTGGCACCGGTTAATAGTATAGCTCTGATGCACAAAGACAGACATGTTAGATTCAACCATGTCCTATAGTTCCCGATATTCACCGAATAACACTTCAAATAGGATTTGGATTTTTGCTTTCAAGGTCATTCACTGATCCCTGTCCCTTCTTACCTTTTGCATAGACACCCCGCATGGTGTGAAACTGTTGGGCCATTGCGGGACAATTGTCTGGATTTAAATGGATGGGGAAAAAAAGGTCGAACTCTCTTAAACCGGAACTGTTCCACTCCATTAATGCTCCATAAATGCTGAGCTGCGGGTTGAGCTCTGCATGCGGCAGCTCCTAAGGTGATGATTCAACTGTCCTAAGCTGAATGAAAAGGCATTAAAAGGGACACTCTGTATGCTTTATGTTTGCAGGGTCAATCTATGTGGACGCTCAGACTTTGGAGCAGCTCACCAGATTGCTTGTATTTGACTCTAGCCGGGCTTTCATAGCAGAGTTGTTTTGGATGATTTAGTTCACTTTATTAAAATTCATACCGTTTAAATACCGTGTAAAAACCACTATGAGCTGTGTCTGTGAGCCATAATGTGACTGTCAGCTCCTGTATTACTGACTGGTCGGATTCACCATGTCTTAGTCTTGGTTGAATGGGCTCCAGTCCCAATCCAACAGACTGCAGGATAATTGGGTAACTAGTTGATATCAGGAGAGAGCAGCGCCTGTTCAACATTTTATTCGGCAATGACAACGTATTCATTGGGTTAATTACAGTCAAAGAACTGGAATATTGCACGTTGCAGACGCAGTCTACAAAACGGATTAATTCGTCCATTTAATCCATCCAAATATAGTTTATCTAGTTTATCCATGTATTGATATAGTTCATTTAGTCATGAATTCATATATCTTCATCCATCCACAGATACATCATCAATACCCAGAGTTCAACTTGGCGTTACCTACTGCAGTAATCTTTATACATCATAACATCTTGTGACTCTGCGATCCATTATCATCACCATGTATAAGTCCTTCTCATGAGACTACTCCTGTACAGTAATGCCAAACTGTTCTCCTTGATTTCTGTTGCAATGCATTTAAAGACAGAGGGCGTGCCAGAGGCAGGGAGGGGAGAGCAAGACAGAGGGTCACAACAGCAGACTAGGAAGATGATGAATTTGTGTGTATGGATGAAAACAACATCAATGAAGGCATTCATTCTTCAGAATTTGTGGAGATTAGATAATCTCTCTGCGTCTTTCACCCTCCCTCTTTGCATCTCTGTCCTCAACACATTCCGTTCAATCTGCGCCATGGCCATGGCAGTTGAAAACAAACTCTGCCAAACACATCAAAATGAAACTAATCGAAATTTTGGAGCCATAAATTGCATCCCATCGCCTGTGTGGACTCCTCTCTCCACCCACCCACCACACCCATCAGACAATCCATCTCGCTCTGAGATAGATAGATTGTTCTGTAGAAGCATGGAAGGGGCTTTAATACAAAAGGGGGAGGACATGCCCGGAGATTAAAGGGCCATTATACTGAAAATCTAAGTCATATTAAACTACGGCTCCATCTCCACTGAGCAGGTGAGGAATTGGATCCCACCAGCCTTTCATAGTGAAACACAATCCTGTCAACATATTGTTTGTAATATTTAAATTTTCACCCTCCGTCGAAGCAACACCCTCTGTGTGACTCGTCCCTCCTTAGACACACATTGTGCTGGGTAGAACATGAATGGGGGATCCTCATTGAGTTTTACCTGAAGGCATAGTGACTAATTGCTAGTTCAGTATGTTCACACATTTTGGTGTTGCATTGACTTTGGTCTCATAATGTTTGGGCAGCAGTTGCAGGGGTGATATGGAAGTGGACACATTAGGTTCATATCTTTTGTTTCTTTTTATTTCATTTCCCTCACTTTACTTCCGACATTAGCACTGTTGGAAAGTTGTGTTTGGAGGAAGTGGCATTCTGAGAATGTTATGCAGGTTTTGTGGTGAACGAGAAAAAGCCTAAGTAGCTGAAACCTCATTCAGAAGGAGAATTTGTGGATCTGCTTGAACAGGACAAAGTAAATTTGTGCCTTGTGTGGAAACAATGTGCATTCAACTACTCTGGCAGAAGAATAGCCTGCTATGACATCTGAATATGCCGTTTAGTCTTCCCTTCAGGCGAGAGGTTTTAGGACATGAAAACAACAAACAACAAACAAAACTGAGCATATTTGCATCTTTGCACACAGTAAAATCCGGAACTAGCTCATTTGCCTGACAACCAAAAGAACACAAAAAAAATTAAGCTGCAAATCAAGGACAAGCTCAGAGCTCAGCACCACAACCTCCTTCTGAGTTACTTCAAATTAGATTAGTTCACAGAAACCCTACTGATACTGGTTTATTTTTAGGTTGTAGCATCGTTAGTTTGTTTAATTTTAATAAAAGTGAAGTAGGGTAATAAATGCATGTATGAGCCAAAATGAGTCCTTGCCCACTGCTTGGACAGCAAAGAGTTCTCATCTTAGTAGCCTTGCATGCAGAAAAAAACAAACTCCAAACTCGTGGCCTCAATTCACTCTGTCTGCCTCCATTTGTGTGTTACTCAGCGGGTTTGTGTGTGTGTGTGTGTAGGTGTGTTTGTATATGTATTACTCAGTGGCTGTTCTCTGCCCAACTTGGAGAGGCACATCTAATATGCTATATAAACAAGTCTCTCTTTTTCAGCCTCTCTCAGTTTTTATCTCTTCTATTTTCTCCTTTCTCTCTTCCTCTCTTTGTTTTAATCTCACCTGCTGTTCTCCAGACGTTTCGTCACACCGGGTCCACAAAGCAATTCTGCATCCACCAATTGTTTACTTTGATCACTGTGTGCGAGTTTCTGGGTGCTAGCCATGCACTCTTTTCCCCACAAAGTCATGGTTGGGCCATGACTTTAAAAAAACACGATTAAAACCTTAGGATTAGTTTGCATCTTTTGAATAAACGATTTGTGCTTTTACTTGTTTCATATGTAATAAGTCAATGTAATTATGTTAAATACAGGCATCTAATTTTAAGTCAAAATCAATTATTTATCTAACCATCCATTCTCTATATCCACTTATCTTGAAGACTTTAAAACATCCATCACCTATAACACGTATTCTCTGTAGATCACAGGGGGGAGCTGGGGCCAATCCCTGCTAACGTTGGATGAAAGGCAGGGTACACCCTGGACAGGTCGCCAGCTTATCGCAGAGACCAACAACTGTGCAAGGAAGCCGGAATACCCACAGAAATCCTGCACAGACACGGGGGAGAATATGCCAACTCCAGCAAAACCAGGATTTAAAGCAGGAACCTTCTGGTGACGAACCACTGTTTCATCCCTGCCTTTATAGCAAGTGGCATTAAAAACCTACTGAAAATACTTGTGTGTTGATTGGTCACCGTTTTGATGATTAGCGATTAATTCTGGTAATCTGTCATCTGTGGGGACCCTCCCAGAATGCACCCCTCCTCTTGCCCATTGTCAGGTTTCCCCGGATGACTGTCAAAGACGTAATTTAAAACAGGGATGCATAATTCAGATGGCAATCAAAAGGTATCAGATACTTCTTAAATAACAACACCAGGTCGACACTTGTTCGGTTTCTTACTCTGTCACTTTATCTTTTCCTCTTCTTCGTTTCCTCAAATGTCCTCATCAGTTTCTTTAATGGTTCTGCCATGACGTCCACACTTTGAATGGCGAGTTAGTTGTCTCTTATAGCTAGCTCTGGCTCTGGTTGTTGGTGTGACTTATGTCGCAAAGCAGGTCTTTATTGTTCCGGTGCAGTACACTAGAGTTCCAAAGTGCAGTTCTAGGCCTTCAGGGAGGGCAATTCCAATGATAGACATGCTATTCTCTCTATTATAAGTTTTTGTAACATCAAAATGATCCTGAAGCCATAATGGTATGGTATAAAAGCTACTAAGCGTTGCTTTAAAAGTCTATCAATGGCCCAACACACATCGAAAATACATCAATGCAAATTCCACACAGAAAGGCCCCAGATTGGAGGATTGCATAACTCCTAAACTTTGTGTGGGCAGCTTAAATCCAACTTTTCATTCTATGTTCCACAAATTTGAATTGTGCAAGTGTGTTCAATGTGTCTTCCCTAGATTCAACTAACAATCAAGCCTGTATGTGCTCTACAAAGCAATGTGAGCAAAATGAGCAGTCATCTGATGTGCAAATCTTACATATCTCCTCAGTCTGTTCAGTGATGTAGTGTGTCCTCAGCCTAACCACTGTATCTGTCCACGCCACCGATGTGTGGTGCCCAGTTCTGTTGCTGCCAATTCATTCCAACTGTGTCACACTGTCAAATTATTGTACAACACATTCCCTCCAGGGGTCTAACACACACACACACACACACACACACACACACACACACACACTTTACAACCTCATAAGATGGAAGGATAAAGCCTATACACATGCAGCCACATGATTGCTATCAGAGGAGACAGGGAAGATGGAAGCAAAACCGTAATCATAACTACATCTCCTTCCATCTCTTCTCTCCATCGCTTCCTTCTCATCATGTCACATACATTCAGATGATGTCCTGTGTTGCACATTATTTGTGTCATTTTGCACAACAGCTTATTTAAAAAGTATAAGAATTAACCATAGGTTATTTATGGGAATCGGAAATGTTGTGAAAACTTCTCTGTTTAATCCCCAAAGCATGAACTTTTCAATTAACATCCTGGTTTATAGCCTGACCTCCATGCACTCGTGGGTTGATCCACTGGGGTTGGTTGAGGTGTTTGTTAACCCGTAGGGGTTTCCGCTCAACTGATGAGGAGACCGTGCAGCCACGAAGCTGCAACCTGCCTCCCCTTTTGGACCTGTATGCCCCCAGGACTCTGAGGTGTGCAGGTAGGATCGTGGCCACCTTCGGAGGTGTTCTGGGCCTCACATGTCCACATTCTTTTAGCGGTGTAAACTCAAAGCCGTCCTCGACCACATTTGAAGGACCTCCTACTCAGCTGACGTCCTCTGAGCCACTGCAGTTTCACTATGAATCGCACATGTTTTTTCTCATCTCCCAAGTATAGCAAAGGCAGAAGGGTTGACTGTAAGCCATTGCAGGTGGCATCTTAAAATAGTGCAAAGACTCACCGGTAATGAGTGAATGGCGGCAAGGGTTTGAGTAATATGATTGCTAATGTTGATAGCCTGGCAGCAGAGCTTTGTAATAACTGCTGTGTTTGGCTCGCTCGCTGATATCTGAATACAGTGCACCGCAACAGTCAAGTATGGACAGCATAGAATAAAAGAATGGCCTTGGTGTCATGTCTCAGCAAAGACAAGCAAGACAGAGTAAGTAGCTAAATTGTAGGCCTTTACAAATTTCATGAGGTGCTCACACTAGAGGAGAATTGCTGCTCGCAATGGGGCCAAGGAGGTTTTTATTATTGCTATTTATAATTACTTCTGATTTGAAATGATACAACTGCAAGACAATGTCGGACATTGTAAGTTTCAATTCAAGAGGGCAGGATAAAGTACCAGAAACATCTCTGCATGTGTATAGTGAACAGGATAAGAAAAAGACCCCTGGAGGGACCCTATAAAAGTGAGGAACACAAGAGCAGGCATCTCTAAGGATGGCCAAGAAGGACCGATGAGCCAATCCAGAGCCACATCCATGATCCAGATGTTATGACCTCTGGATCAAAGGCCGAGCTGACGTCAATGCATGTGCTGGCGTCAGTTTCGACCATGGTATTTTAATCTGTTTCTTGTGAAAGGGCTTGAAACCCTTTCAGCGAGTATTGAGTGAACTGATTGCATGAGCATCACTTCAATGTAACCATGTATTTCTATGCTCAGATAGTGGGATACAACGTAAGCTCAATTTTCCCCCCAGAGAAAAGAATTCTACTGTCTCTGTGTGACTGAAATAAGACAAGTGCAGACATGCACCAGTTCACACATCCTTTCATATCTGTGCTTCCAGCAGTTTTGTATCTGTAAAACAAAAAGGGAAACACGCTGCAGGGACTTTACCTTTGTCTTTTGCATGGTATAGCTAGAAGTCGTCCTCTGAGAGAAAGAGTCGGCATGCAATCCGTGTGCAAGTGATGTACATGACTATTTGCCTATGCAGAGGGGACATGAAATCCAATTAGAATTCCTAACGGGAGACAGGTTTCAAGACGCATGTCAGTGGAAAGTGAATGCAGTCTGTCTCAGACAGAGTAGAAATACATCTTGACAGTAGTAGCCAGGTGTTGATGGGTCTCAGAGATGACCACGGTCAGGGGGGGAAGAGTTAGACGACAGGTGATTCAGGTTGGTGAAGAGGTTGAGGGGAAAAAAGAAGTTCTCAAGGCACTGTGCTGTGTCTCTCACTGTGACATCAGCCTTGTTAAAATGTACCTTTTTACCATGTTAAACACACACATACACACACATACACACACCGTATCAAATCTCTCACGGCGTGTCTTATACAACAACGGAGTGTTGTCTGCCAATTGAATTATGCAGAGTGGTGTAGAATCGTCTTTAGTGCTCCTCTCAAAGTTGCACATACTGGAGGACAGGCACGCACGCACACACACACACACACACACACACACACACACACACACACACACACACACACACACACACACAACTAAATTACATGTGGTTATGCATAACTAACGCTCCCCACCATATCTCCTCTGTTGTTTCTCGTCCCCAGTGTGTCAGTGTTTGAAGTAGAGTTGCTGGAAGCCATTTTTTTAAATCTGCTCTCTCTGTACCAGATATCAAAGACACAATGCTGAATTTATTTGACCATGAAAAGTCTACATATATTCAGGGTCGATTCTCCGACAGTGTTCGCCCTGCTCTCTGCTCTCACCATCAATCATTACTCAATATAAACATCGCATGCTGTAAATATGAGAGGAATGTTCGGAAAGCATTGAGCTGTAAAATACACTTGAATTTGAAAGTTGGAGAAGTTGTGTATTCCTTTTTTTCAGCTGTGTATTGCAGTCAAGTAGGCATTTGTACTAGGATCATGTCACATAAACAAGGTATAGTCTGCCCAACACAAAGTTCTGCAAACTCAAGTGGGATGAAAAGCTCGCAATTCCAAAACACCAAATTGACACAGTGTGGATGCAGGGGCTTTGTGGCCAACTCCACAATACAACTGCGGAGGGAACTAGGAGTCAGAGCGATCTTATTTGGGACACAACTGAAGATTTGTCCCAAATAAGATCCTCTGGTAGCCAATGTTGTGCCCTTCCTCGGAATATCCAGAGGGATTGTAACACCCAGTCCCAAATCAAGGGCTGTCTCCCACCAAGGACGCCGTCAACCCCTGATCAACTGCAAAGGCCAAACAAAAATGAGATGGACAAGTGTACGGACGATTTCCTATTTGTGTCAACAGCTTGTCCCACCCTTACCATGGCATCAATAGCCACTTTGAGCAGCTGCACATACTGCAGCTCAGCCACCCGCATAGCCAGCTCATTAGCTAAGTATCTGACATGGATAGGTTGGCCCAAGAAGGATCCCAATGTTTAATCTTGTGTTGCTTGGGAATAGACACACTCGATTGTTGGCCTAGTTTGAAGGATCCTTTGAGATAGCACATCCTAGTCCCGTAGCTGCAATGCAATTAGTCAATGTGTCTCCTGCTCTCTGCTGCACTCTCCCTAAGTTGGTGGCAGACAAACTAATAATGTTGACTTGTAGGATACATCGAACACATTGTCTAGCTTTCAAGAATTCCCTTTTTCTTGCTGATAATGGGTGAGAGACTGGGTACACCTCGGAAAAAAGTTGTTGGTCAAATTCCCGACATGAACTCCAAAAAATGCCCCAAAAATTGGGTTAGGACTTTGGCTAGAATTTGCCTTTTACATGCAAAGAATACAGCAGGAGTTCCTCTGGTCAGACGCGACCACAGTAACAGAAAAATATCTGGGGCATTCAGGTAAGGTATGGTGCAGCATGAAGGAATAAGGAGTAAACGTATTAATACTGCGGTTCAGATTATATGTTTTATGTTTACAGCACATCAGTGTCAACCGGTATCACCAAAATCTTTCAAATCTAGTCTTTCCATCTTGACATCTTTGACTGTCTTCTTCGTGTTTAGCAACTCTCTCATCTCTTATCATGATGTGTTTTTTAATTGTTCTTGTTTTTTCTAGTTCTGCATCCGTCACGTGTGAGAAACATTAGAAACAGTCTGAATCGCTTGCAGTGAATCCTCTGGATAAGATCAGGTTGTATTCTGTATTGTCATCCAGAGTTTTTACTCCGGGGCTGTCAGGAGAAACCTGGGAGATTATCTGGAGACTCTGACTCGGACATTTGTGTTCTCACATACAGCCACTCAGGAGATTATCTGGAGTGTATAGTGCAAGTCGGAAAGCAGCCGTAGTGACAAACAACTATTCATGCTCACATTCACCGTCACCTGGACTGGGTGGAAGTATGTGGAGGCATAGGGAGATGTGCATCAGGGAGAAAAACTAATCAAAGTACAGAAGCTGATGTTCCAATTCAGGGAGCAAATGTGATGAAACTGCTGCTTTTCTTGGAAATGTGTGGTATTTGCAATTGGGTATTTTTATACTGTGATATTGCCGCTTTGTAATAAGAGTGAATCATCTGAATATTTCCTGGTAATTGCTGCTTGTATTAAATAAACGATAAATTGATATAGTTCTGCAAATTGTTCATTTGTGTAAAACCTTATAATTGTGAAAACCTGAATTTATATATGACTCATACACAAATGAATACTTATAATATTTATAATAAACATAATTGAACTCCTCCTAATTGGATTATGTGCCTCAGAACAATTAAGCTGTGGATAACGATGATTATCGAAAGTAGAAAATTGAATTGGTTTTCTCCAGGGTCTCTGGTTTCCCCCACACTCTTCAACACTTCAAACTGTAAAGTGATTTAATAAAATACAGAAGAAGAAAAGAAAGGCAATTCAAATTATTTTCCTTGTCTTGTCTTATCTTATCCGTCAGATCTGTAAATATACCACTCAGACCAATAAGTTGTACAGATTCATTTTAACTCTTAATTTAAACATTCTCTGTAAATACAATACAAAGAAATGGCTGAGCTGTTGCAACATCATAGTTTAATTTCATCAATTCAGATGTTACTCACAGTGTGTATCCTATAAGGAATAAACTTCTTCTAATTTGTGATAATTGTTTTAATAGGACACAATGCTGAAATGTAGACAAGCAGGCCATCCCTCTTTTTGTTGATCCATTACGCCTTTAGTAACATGCTTTACTGGGTTAAAAACAACCTTTTATCAGTGCTGAAATTACTTTAACTTAAGTATTTTATCATATTAACTTTTCTTTTTCAACAATATAAACAAATGTTTTTTTTTAATGTAAAAATGCTCACCTCTCTTAGCAACAGTGAGTCGACAGCAACTGATCTCAAGTCTTTTCACATCTCATCCACTTTGGAGAGAAATAAAAAGCAGGTAATGGATCTGAATGTGCAAGAAAAAAAACGTAAGCTACGTTATGTGTTCAGCCAATCAGGGCAGAGTTACATCGTCACAGAGGTGGTTCCCAGGGGCTGCAGCTGGAGGAGAACAACTGCATGGTCTGATTACATTACATTACATGTCATTTAGCTGACACTTTTATCCAAAGCGACTTCCAACTAGTGCATTCCACATCTATGAGGGGCCATTCGGGGTTCAGCATCTTGCCCAAGGACACTTTGGCATGCAAATGGGGAAGACTGGGAATCGGAACTCCGACATGTTGGAAAACAGTCATGACTCCTGTCTGTCATCATCTTCATCCCAGAAAATAACTTTAGAGGACAGGGAAACCCTTTTGTCTACAACATCTGAGACTGTCCAGGAGATCATTAAGAAGGAGCTCTCTCAATTCACAGATGATATACCGGAGCTATGATTATGAGCAGTTGGAGTCTGGCTCCTCTCTGGAGATTAAGAATGTTGCAGATAACATTGCTGAGGTGATTGAAATCCTAATCACACAAGACAAAGATGATCCAGAAACACCCCAGAGCATACCCTCTCTGAAAGAAGGGTTGAGACGTGCATTGCCCAAGTGTCCATTTGTCGTATTGTGGGGAAACTGAATAACAAGTACTTTGACAGTCCCGATGTTGAAAGCAGGCGATCAGTTCGGTCTGTCATGACTGATGTTGACGCTCTGCTTCCAACAGCAGATTGAAAGATAAAGCAGGGGGAGAGAATGGGTCTGAATGGATCAATGATATTTCCAGTTGTAAAACCCTTGTGTTCACCAAAGAGATTAATAATATCCTCATCAATGCAAGGATAGGATGAGCCATTAGATTATCTCACATGAGAGGATTCATACATTCCCAAAGCTCATCAGCATAAACGTTTGTTCGCCACGTGCTGCCATATCAGCTGACATACTTGCCAGAGTGTGGTGTTTCCTTGGAGTAATGAGGTGGTGGCTTCACACAGTCTCAATCTCACACTTCCAGGGCGATAACACATGCTTTATAAAAACGCTGTGTCAGAGGGCCCGGTCAGTGGGGCCAGTCTGCCTTCAGCAACTGGTATGGTGTCTGGCTCAGTAAGCAAGGTGACATGTCCCGAATTCAACGAAGTTGAGAGGAGAGAAGGATCCAACAGTGGAAGGAAAGAAATTACGTCCGGATAATTGATCAGAAGCTGTTTCCGAGGATCTTTGCCAAAGCAAAGGTTTGGAGCAATCTTAGATTCCCAGACACCATCAGGTAGCGGTTGTCTGAAAAGATATGGGCCAAAATCAAGGATGACGATTTTGAGATCAGCCAAGAAACTATGAAACACCTCGACAAAACCATTTTCAAAGAAGTGTGCAAAAAGTGTGCCTGAATTGGTTAGGGTTAGGGTAACAATAAAATCCAGCACCATCTTCAGGTTCTTCACTTTGTGCAAAGCCATCTCCAAACAATTTGTATTGTTTTATTTTATTATCTGGGATGATGGAATCATTCTGTGTGTAGAAGCTTTCAGTAATATCTCAATTATGTAACATTAAAGGAATGAAGACATTATTTCAGTTTACTGCTTTTGTCTGATGGTCTGCAGATTTGCCCCTTCATATTTTAGTGTCTTGAAATCTGTGAGTGTGTGTTTTGATAATCGATACCAAATCAATGGTTTCTTTCTTTTGCTCCTCTGTTGTGCTGTAGTGTTTTTAAAAAATGTTTATGTAGATACAGGAATGACATCAAGGTAAACATAATTTCGCTAACTCTCACTGTAGCTAAGTACGTTTTTTGTGTTCAAGACGTGCTGATTTAAATTTGAGCCTGACAGGAGGATCTTAGTTTATATTTTCTGTTTTTCTTTCCCTACACCCTCCATCTCATTGATTCAACTCTAAAGGAGCTTATTTAAATTTGTATAAGAGCAGGACTGACTGATTTAGCTTACTTTCTTAGTTCTCATTCAGTATTCTGGTGTCTTTATCTTTCTCCACCCACGTCTCAATCTCACCCTCTTTTCTCTGATTTTCTTCAGCTTTTTTTGAGAATTTCTTTAGCACAGAAAAGGAATGACGGCAGTGTTGTGAAAACAAATACAAATGTGGTGTCCAATTAAAGCCCACCTAATGTATCCCCCAAAGACAAAGCGTCATTGTTGGTCTCCCTGGTATGAAGGACTTTGTTTGACCAATTTTTTCTGTCTCATAGCCCAAAGTGTCACAGAAAGGCTAAATGACTAAGTAAATCAAACATCTTATCGGAAAAGGAAAAGCAGCAGGGGAAAGGAAATTCAAACAAGGAAGGAAATTGTCCTTTTAAATGCCTGATAGAATCTTAACTCGATTTATTCTACATTCAATTTGCAAAGCCGATAAGGGTTGATTCTTGTGATTGCAAAGTGGACCTAGGTGACAGGGGCACAGAGGGGGCTGGTGGTACATAGAGGGCTGCCTGCCTACTGAGAAGTGTTTGTCCATCATGGAACATAAACAGCTAAAGTGGAAGCTGCTGATGTTATGATACGTTCTGTCCATCTGCCAAGGATGGTAAAAGCTATGTGGATGTTTTTATATCCCACAGACACAACATAAATTACTCCTTCGGCTGCTGATGGTCCGTCTGACTGTAACAGACTGGTTAATGTCTTAGGGACAGACAGTAAGATAATGAAGCTTTGGCGGGACAACCTAGACTATGGTGGGCTCCTGTGCTCCTACATATCATGGCCCCAAACGGAAACAATTTAATTTGTCAGGCTCTGGTGAAGATTTAGAACTGATCAACAGTTCATAATCCGATGGGTTAACAAAGTCTGTCACACCACAAAGTGAAATGTATCCTTGGTTCAACCTTTGTGAAAATCTTTCTGCTACCTGCAAGTAAGCCAACTAGATCAGCCATCAATTGGACAGTGTATTCACTTTATTTATACAAATTAAACCATAACATTGATTTGGGTCTCATTAATCTCGTTAAGAGTTGAGAAGGTTAAATGGACTCAGTCCCTCAGTATTGTCAAAACTGTGGACAAAAATGTTAATTGTATTGAATCCCCCTGCAATTAAATCCGCCAGGCTAAATGTATTCACATGGATGCGTCACTATTAAAATCATGTAATTAAATATTTTCTCAGTAGAGGTCTGAGCATCACATCCAGCATGAGATATCGTCACAAAAAAACGGGGTGAAAGAAAATGTCACTCATTGCCCAAGAACAGGGTGACATATAAACTTTTTGTATTAGTGTCTACTTTATTACACATTATAATATTTGTCCACTGTCTTTTAGAGTAAGAAAAGCAAGCTTAAAATTTAAGCACTGAATTGGGTTGGCCTCTATGGTAATCGGCTTAGGGTTCAATTGTGATTAAAAGTAAGGCAAAGAATCTCAGGAGACACACAAAAAAATATGACTATGTCTGCAGGGGCATTGTTCTTTTTGAGCCCCCCCCTCCTCTCCCTGTGGCCCCAAAAGAGCTCAGACCCAGACCTCTTGTCAGTTTAATTCTCCCCCTCTCTTTTATGCTGCTCTGAGGGAGAGGGATTTTAGGCAGAGAGACTCGGATGGCTAAGTGAGGATAATACTGTCATTAAAGAGAGAGAGCAGCAAGACAGAGCAGGAGATGTGGACAGAAAATGGGATGGGAGGAAGGGATAAAGCAGAGAGAGCGGGAATCAAAAGGAGGCATTCATGAAAGTCTTAGTGGGAGAGAGCAAAAAAAAAAGAAGTCGCTTTTATTATTCTGGTTTTAGCAAAATCCACTGATGTCTGCAGCGCTTGCAAGTGTTGGATTTTTGCCCCTGCATGAATATTTGGGTTTGTCAGTATAAGCACCTTTGTGCCTCGCAATAATAAAAGACACTTGAAAATGAAAGAAGACAGAGGGAGGGAGGACAGCGGATGAGAGGAAAAGTCGAGGATGAGACAAGAGGAGAGCACTGACATATTACAAATACTGATAAAAAACAAGCAGAACATGATGCAAATCCACAATACAAACCATGTTACCTACTCTTATAAAGAACTGAGCTACGTTTTGGTGGGCAGGCATATATACACACACATATATATGTAATTAAGGATTTAAAAGTCACTCTTCACTTTTGCTGTTTAATGGTGTTTCGAGGGCAGACATGCTAAATCATTAATAAAATCACATTAATATCCCCGTCGGAACAAACATCGTCCATTATCCCTTCAATTGTTAATTGACAAACTTATTGTCCACAACAGTAAACTGGCATGTTTACAGTTTATTTTCCATACATGGTCCTATTTTTGTCAAGCTCTTGCATTGTGAGCATGTCCCCATCATGTTTTCTACTAGACATGTGTAGATACTTAAATCCATTATTCTAGTATGTGTGCAACCACATTACACCCACATGCAAGTATGC
Organism: Hippoglossus hippoglossus; assembly: GCF_009819705.1. Lineage (NCBI taxonomy): Eukaryota > Metazoa > Chordata > Actinopteri > Pleuronectiformes > Pleuronectidae > Hippoglossus > Hippoglossus hippoglossus. The sequence goes on from NC_047172.1 coordinate 20,116,400, forward strand.
AGCAGCTGTCCATGTTTGACCTTGTGTATGACAAAGGCATAGTTACAAGTGTGCACCCTGCAGCTGGTTTGTTTAGATTAGCAAGACTGAAAATAAGGGAAAACAGGAGGCCTGGCTCTGTCAAAAGGAAACAAGATTGATCCATCACAACCAATGGCTGTGTATGAAGCAAGGATAACGTGACGTGAAAAGAGCAGTGGGACAGAGGAGAGGATTCAGACTTTATATTGACTAGCGAGATTGGCCTGTCTGCAACCCAAGGGTGCACAGCCTCTACATTTCTATCATAGCTCCTGTGGATGTCCTTACTCAGAGAGATCACTGTGCACAAGTCCACTCAGTTCCCTCTATGACACTTCAAAATATATAAATCAGTTTTGTTTTTAGGAATCTTGCACAATGTAATAAGCTGTGATGTCGTTCTGGGCTCGTCTCAGGTAGATGATGCTGTTTTCTTCATGTCTTCAGTGATGATGGTTTTCATACCTCATGCATACTGCCTAGTGCATTTATACTTTAAAACAAACATACAGACTTGTTAAACATTTTAACACCTTCACCTTAGTTTATATTGCAGGATGCTAATTCTTGTTTTCAACATCTACAAGGCCTCAAGGTTTGACATAAAGTAAATGGTGAGAGCTGGACCCCTGTGTTGACATAAACATGCAACTGGACTTGGGCGATTTTCAATTTTTTATCTTTAATTTAATGGTGGTTGTGGGAATCGGCAATAGATGATTTGATGGCCAGGGGGTAGTCATCAATGTATGAGTAGTATTAGGAACCACCCCCTCCCCCGCAATCATGTGACTACCATATTAATGTACTACCCTCCTTACTTATGGTTAAAACTACAAACCAGCACAAAAATAGAGTTTGAGACGTATTACAGATATTAATAAAAAGTACTTTTTTTGCATTTTGTAACATAAAACAGCAAACTTGAACGACTCAGTCAAGCACAATGCATAAGGCGACAATGACAATGGGGTGGGGGGGGGAGTTGCATTGCAGCACACCACTGTAATGATAACATGAAAGAGTAAAAATGCAAAGAAAACATTGTGGCTGTTATCCAGATGCCAAGGGGAAGCCTATCCTACACAGCCTATCTGCAAACTCTGGAAAAGACGTGTGCCAGTGAAGGACATCCAATCCAAGTGACATCCAACTTATTGACACATGTGTAACTTAACATCACTCCAAGGCTGCAAAAACTGCCTCAAGCACCTTTTCTCTAACAGCACCTGCACTGTTAGAGTAAATACAACTCCCCAGCCCACCATATTGGCAGCTTTTGCTCCAAATACAGCGTGACAAGGGACAAATGCACTACGGCTGTTGTAAGATAACTCTCGAAGGAGGTGGTCTCATTTCACACGGATTTTAAATTTGAGTATTTATCAAATAACAACGTCTCCTCTGTTCAAACAATATCTCTGTGCTTGTGCAACAATATCAAAGCCTCATGTTCTGGTTGGTCTTTAATATCACAATCCAAATCCTTATCCGAGCACCGAGCAAGGTTTTGGTGGGACGGCATATGTAGAATGGAGAAGCATCTCTGATTCATGGAGAGGAGAAGGCAAACTAGTCAGTAACTAGGGATTTCAAAATGCACGCGTCACTGGTGCTGATTAATGGGGCTCTTCACATGCTGCTCCCCCTGAAACATCTTTGAATGTGCAGCCGGGCAAAGATTCTATAGATTATCTCTGTTATATCTTAGTTCTTAGAAAACATTTGATGGATGATCTGATCGGCACAAACCAACGTGCAGGCCAAAAGTTAAAAAAGCATGGACTGTCTAGTCTACAAGCTTATTGTCAGAAGGTCACCATCATGTATGGATACTCATATCCATTATTCTAGAATGTATGGAACTACATTACATCCACATGCAAGTATGCAGCAGCTGTCCACGTTTGTCCTGGAGTATGATATAAGCATAGTTACAAGTCTGCAGGTCTGTTTAACTTATACTATAAAGACTGAATATGTGGGAAAGCAGGAAGCCTGGCTCTGTCAAGAGGAAACAAGAGCCATCTATCACAACCAATGACTGTATATAAAGCAAGGGACAACATGACAGCTCTTTTCTTCAAATATGAAGCCCAAACATTTCCAATGCCTGGTGGCTGGCTGCAGTACAGTTTTCAGAATCCTGCTCCCTCCATGTTAACAGATTAAACATGGGTCAAACAAAAAGACAAAGTAAAATGATGGTTTCTGTCATCTTATGTTTATGTTAAATTGTAAGTGTTCTTGTTTCTGATATGTTTGGTTTTGATGAGTTATTGGATGCTTTAAAAATAGCTGGAAATATCAGGACAGCTGAGACCGACTCAGTCTGGCGAGACTTTGATTCCCATTCACTGCTGTGTAAACTCTTTAATCAAAATGATGTCACCAGTACAAAATGGCAGCAAAAGATTTTAAGGATATCCTTTTGTACAGTTGGAGGAAGTGGAGAAGTGTCTTCCAGTCATCTTTCTTTGCAGTCACTGGTCAGAATCTGTATCGCTATAGTTTGTTTACTCATTTACACTTTACTGCTGACTTTAAAAAAAATGTATTGTATTTTTTGAATGGAGATGAACGGAATTCAGACACCTACATTAACAGTAGTAGTAAATAGAGTAGTTACAGTGCTTTATACAGTAAATAGTGAGTGATGCCCTGCAGTCTTCTGGTCACCATGAGGTTTCTAGGCAACCTGCTGAGACTACAGGAAGCCACTGCACTCGGCCATGGCAGATGATCCCCTGCAAAACTTGAACTCACATCTTTTTTCTACAGATAAAATTCGTTTTTACAAGGCTGGTTGACAGATCTTTTTTCCCAAGGGGCCAGGCGACCCTGCCACTTTGCGCAGTGTTAAAATGTAAGTGGAATCAATCTGCGTACGCAAGGCTAACACCATTACACTCTGCTGCTAATGGAACAAAACTGTTCTTCATGTAAATGAAATAGTATTTAATTATTATTCAGAGATGGATAGTTCCATTTCGACATTTATTAGTAGATGATTCAAGTACATAACTATTCTCATTGCCGTGGTAATGAGAATTGCATGGTGTAACCATCAAAACAAGTACAGAATATATAGATTAACAATATAAGAATGAAATAAAATAATCAGTATATATTGACAATACCTCTTCACACCTTCTCTGGGACGGAACAAGTTAATTCTACACTTTGGCATGAATGTAGAACATTCTGTCTCTGCGCATCTATGGGTTCCCTCTCTGGTGTATGAGGACTGTTATTCCCTATCCATAGAGTCTGCAAACGTGTAAGCCATTAGCACTCTTACTGTGTCCAGTGTGTAGTGTGTGTTTGTGTGTGTGCGTGTGTGTGTGTGCGCTCCCGAGAGTTGAAGGTCAGGGAAAGGAGAAGCAAACACCATCACACTTGTCAATCAGAACACGACAGAGACGGAGAGGATGTGATGCAGTGATAACAGTAGAAAAACGGAGGGAGAGTGAAGGTAGAGAAAATAGGAGAAAAAAAAGAGACCGGAATCAGTACAGACAATGAATAATTGAATCGGCTGCTGTTGTGAAGGACTGCTTAGAAAAAACAAAAAAAAGGGAACTCTACCCCCCCCCCCCTTCAGACGCACCCAAACACTCTGCTCACGATAACCCAGATTCCTTCCTCTGATCTGGGTGTCTGAGAGTGTGTTTTGCTGCTTTTACCACATCCCCTGCTGCCAGTTCATCAAAAAACGACTTTTAAAAGGCAGCCGAGATTCTGTGAGAACTAGCTAACACTCTGAGGGAGCTAGAGAGCCACAGTCGCACTCTCATGCTGCTGGGGAGCGCAGCGGCGTCTGGGGTCAATGTGGACAGAAGCTGAGCCAGGCAGGTTAGACCTCATGAATAAATGTTTTTTAAATCTGTGAAAATGCCACATTATACGATGGCGGCAGATTATTCCTTTTGCCATTGCTGTTTATTTTTACAGAGAGTGTTTGATTCATAAGAGGAAGTAATAATGTGAAAATCAAACTTATATATATATATATATATATAATTATAAAGGCTAAAACTATGTTTTGAGGTTCTTCTATCAGAGCCAGCATTGTAAAAATAAATAGCCAAACAGATAAAAGGCAGTGTTTTGCCCGTTAATCATCTATTCTGTAGTGGCCCGCCATATTTAAATTTGTCCTTCGACAGTTCCACAATAAACCAAAATATTTCTTGCACTTCTCATCATAACATGTAAGATCTCTGTTATGGTGTTTTGATACATTGTATAGCTGTGTGCAGCGCTATGTGCAGCATGCTCGCTCGTGCTCTCGCACTATTGTCCATAAAGCTGTTACTGTCCGAGCAGACAGTAAGACCTCATAGTTTCAGCTGAATCGCATGCAAGGCAGTTCTCTCTCACAACTGAATGAATTCTGTAGGAGAGGGAGGGCTTTTTCCGGTAGAAGTACATTTTAAGAAGGGACTTGGCCCGGACTCTGACAGCCTAATTTCCTCACGCAGGTCATTCCAGATCTCTGGGGCCCTGACTGCACACACTGTGTCCCCTTTAGATTTCAACCATGTCTCTGGTACAGTAAAGAAGACCCCTGCCCTAGGAGTTCAAGCTATGCCAAGGTTCTTATATTATACCCGCATTTCTCTCTATTTTCAAGTTGCTCTCCTTCATACTGGCTGTCAATCAAGGTCTTTAATGTGTCGCACCAACAGCGAAAATTAGGGTTTAGAAGGTTGTTGTTTTTTTTGCTATAAAATGTACTTCTGTATTGAGAAATTAATGCATAAAAAGAACTGATGATGAATTAAAAAGTATATATAGATTTTGGTAATTTCTTTACTTGCTTTAGGGCTCCATGTGATTAGTTCAAATATTGATTTAGTCAAATATTGATTTAGTTCAGGATTTAGTGAGTGGGGGCGAAGGATGTGTGTGTGTGTGAGTGTAAACTCTGCAGAGGAGATGAGATGAGGGAGCAAGACTAGTCGACCAAATACAGAGACACACCAGCTAAATGTTTGGCTCCCCGGTGCAAGCAAGGAAAGTTCACCGATTTAAATGGTCACACTCTGGAGCCCTGTAGTAGTATAGTAGAATTGCAATAAGAATATTGTACATTTCTCTCAAAATCCCATGGCACGCCTGGTCCTGCCCCGCGGCACACCATTTGGAAACCACTGCCGTAGATGACAAAGTACCAAACACAGGTAAGGCTGTTTGTTGACTTTGTAACATGCTACTGCCTTTCTCTTCAAGGAAAGCAAATCCGCAGGCTCTAGCTTTCCACCCACGTGAGGCAGTGTGAAGTGTTCATGTGTTTGTCTAACTGCTAAAGTTGCTAAAATTGGTGTGATACGACTGATGATAATACGAGTCATTACATCTTTGTTCCACTTTAATCTTCTAAGCTTATGCCAATGAGAATTCACAGAACTTCAAGGTGACTTAGCATCACTGCACAGACAGCCAACAAACATGAAACAGATCACATTCCAATAAACAGTGTCCATCTGCCGTTGGCACATATGCCCAGTAAATCCGATTTTCTCATATTTATCAGAACGCAGCAAACCTGAGGTCTAGTGAAAAAAAAGGTGCATGATCAAAAAGTTTGCAGCTCACCAGCACAGAGAAGCCACATGTCCTGAGGGAAGCCATAACTCCTCATGTGTGGACACACACAGTCCTGCATGATAAGCAGAGTGATAAATCTACCGTCATCACTCACTTTTTATGTCCCTGTGTCATGTTCCATGACACGTGGGTGTCAGGGAAATGTGAAAAATGCATCATCTTTTAGGACCTTTAATATTGTCTATGGAAATAGTTTCAATGCATTAGATTAGGATGTTTTGGTTTTGGTGCTTGGTGTTTCCATCCTGTCTCAAGGCATATCTGCATTATGTCGACTATATGCCATCTGTGTGTCTGTGTGTAGACATCTTCCTGAGAACTCGAGAGCTTTGCAGCAAAACGTGAAACACAAAATTGATATTTACTTCACTGGTTTGTTTGGAAATGAGAAGTATGATGACTGCTGTAGCCCTGTCCATCACAGCAGCGTCATCCGTCTTTAAATGATCTAATCAATATGCCGCTACTGTAAAGACCTTCAAATGGAGCTTCTTACGTATTGTGGCTGAATGTATTTTTCAGCTCCTGTGGTTTCTTGCAATTGTTTGGAAAAAACGTCATCTTACAGTCCAGTTGGTGTGGGAAAATATCTAAACAATACATTTTAAGAGGAATCCTGGTTTTGCTACCACATCATTTCGAAAATATGAAGAAATCGCATCAGACAAACATGATTAATGACTTTTAGTTTCATGTTTAACATTTAATTGAAGGTGAAACATGTGTGGAATCTGTGCAAAAGAGTGATACTCTCTAAATCTATTTATTTTAAAAATCATAGGAAATCATTCAACCCTGATACAGAGACGTCTCCACCTGCAGACTGATTGGCAGGTTGTTTTCCAAAACAACACCGAACCTTTTCAAACTTTAAATGTCAGCTGATGGCCAGGTAATTGTCTAATCATTGGTATTGACTAAGACTGCATTAAACACATGTTACTAATCGAACAAGTAATACGACCTTTCGAAGTAATCACACGAGAAAAATGGCATCGGCATTGGATTTGAATGTCTACAGCCGCCTCTCCAGACCATGAGATGCAGTGGAGAGAATGAACTTTTATTCTCAGAAGACACATCACATCGTTAAACCACTAGTCTGTAATGTTGAGTCAGCGTGGTCTGAGTTTTCTCCAGAGTATTCACCCTAACTGTGCATTCACAATCTCCTCAGCAGGGCCCATTTCCGGAATTTTTAAGCCATTGCTCCGACCTAGATGTGTTCATGTGTGATCCAGTGAACAAAATGTGTTGTATTTATGTGTTTAGAACCTTTAAACCATTCCTCGAAACCTCTTTTCAATATTTGCATAATAACAAAGAGATAAACAAAAGGATCAGGCGTGATTGGCACATAGATCATTTAAATATCTGTACAATTATCCTACATAATGTCTGTACTGGCTGGAAAGTGCTGTTAGGCACTTGTGAGATATTGATTTGCAGCTTTGCTAATAACAAAAAGTGATACATTTGACAAGTTGACATTAGAAGCAACTGCTTAGAGCCGATTATAAAATTCTATTAATTGGTTTAAAAGTGATGATGTCAGCACCATGGCAACTCATATACCAACATTTCCCAGTTGTTCTGGTGGCGTTTACGTGAATTTTCCCAGTGGGGAACAAATTTTTGGATTATTCTTTCACCACATGAATGTCATTAGATCTGTGAATGAGTTGCATTGTGGGTAATGTAGACTCCAGGTTTTGAAAAGGATGAAGAATGTGAGAAATGAAAATGATCATATTGTATTTCTGTTTTTGACTCATCCATCATTTCAGTCCATTGTGAGTCCAAAGTCAAACAGGAGTACTATGTTAAATCAGTGGCTACTTTGATAAATGGACCCTGTGGATTGTTGGACTGTAGAGGTGTTTGTAGATTACTGCTTTGATGGGTTTAATCCAGCATTTTGTTGCATCATGTTTTTTTACCTTCATGCCCACAGGGATTCACATGCGCTGCCAACACATTCTTATGGTGGTAGTCATGTGATACAAATTTAAATGACTGCAGAGGGCAGTAAAATGTCCGCAGCATTGCATCATGAAAGGTAGCGGTGCCCTGATGACTGGAGAAGAAAAGTGTGTGTTTGTAACCCATTGGGATACACACATTGCACTGGTGAGACCATGGAACTATTTTCAATGAAATGTTTAAAAGTCTTAAAACAGAGGAGTAAATGATGAATTGGCACAATTGTCTGCATTGACACAACAATGGCTCAGCACATAGCCATCCTTTCAAAGTGTGGATGGCCAAAGAGGTCAGAGTGTTTGTGTGTCATGGCAGGACAGAGGGGGGAGATGGCTGCAGCAGAACCATGCTACAAGAACTACACTCTACAGTGTGCTGCCACAGGGTGAGCGATACGGCTCCATCCCTTAGAGCTGCAGGCCAGAGTAAAGCTACTGGTCCAACAAGAGGAGCGACGCTACAAAAACACAGACTGGTCTGACTGCAGATGAAAGCCAACAGCTGTTGGGATGCCAGAGTGACTCTTTGCCAAGTATGGGGCTGCAGTCCTGAAACCCTCTGGCTACTGGATACCTACAGTTGCTGTCATTGTTCCAGAGCGGAGCACACCCAAGGGCTGCGTGTGCACGATTTGACTGGACACTTCTCTTGAGGCATTCACCTGATGGCAGAAGGTAGTTGTCTAGTGATTCAGAGAATTGAGAGCATTTACTACAGTTTTTTTAATGATGTGGTGCAAGGGTCCTTTTCCCAAATAAACCAATGAATGTTAAAGTCACAACAATGCCAAATTGTACGAGACCGAGCACCAGCAGCTTTGTACAACACCTCCGTGCTTGAAAGGAGTTGCACAGCACCTGTGGGACAATGTTTGTGAAGATAGCTGCCAGTGGGAAGAGGAGAATACAGTGTGTCTCCTGAAAAGATTCAAGTAGTCACCGGTGAGCAATTTAGAACTGCATCAATGTGTTTTTTATCCTCTCTATAAAATCCAGTACGTGCAGAAAAAACAAGTTCACAGATGGACACTGAGAGGCAAAGATTATACCCTACAAATCTGCCGATTTTCTCTTACAGGGGACTGGTTTACTCTTTTGAGTCTGTGGCCGTTTGGGTGTGAATACAGGCAAATATCAGGCCATTTTAATAATGAGTGGGATACAGCACCTCTTAACTTTCTGAGAAAAGGTAATTTCTGCCGGAAAGCCTCAAGGTCCGAATAGTCCAAAAATCTGCCCTCAGCTTTGTGTCGATTTTTGTCTTTTAGTGATGGAACAGATTAACATTTGAATCATGTATTCCTTGCTGATGTTAAATAGGTTTAAAACTATACAATGTAATGTACTTTTATCTAACTATTGTACACAAGCCTTATGCTGTACAATCCGCATGTGTAAAGACTTCTTAAAGGATGATTTTCAAACACAAGCCTGAAAAAAAATACCCCACACTTCAGCTCCCTCTTTCAATTTCAGGGGAATGTTCCTTATTAAAGATAACTTAAATCACATTTCGGCTTTTCACAGTGAAAGTAGACAGAAAAGATGTCGGGATGTTGTGCAACAAAGGTTTTACGCTGAATTCAAACTCAGAGTACGACAGTAGCTAAGCCACAAAGTCACCCTGGAAGAGATTTGTACCCTTTCATTTTCAGCCTGTCACATGCCACTGGGTTTGAATGAAAACCTGCATACTCCTGGGCTTTGACAGCACATAGTTTGACACAACTGCAGCATACAAACCGCAGCGTTTCCAACAGGAGAACAGTGGTCGGAAACAATGTTCAGTTCCACCGGCAGATGCAAAATAAATTATCACTTTTTTTTTTTTTCACAAAAGCGGCAATGATTACAAAACTGACCGTGAAAGACAAAAAGAAATAGATGTCCAGTCATGTTATCTATCTTCTTCACTCTTCTTCTTAAGCTTTAGCTTTGAGTTCTGATTAATTATAAGTCATTTACAATATCATACTTAATACACTGCAACTGTTATCCAGCCTTCAGAAGCCAAAAATACACTAAAACTGCTTTTTAATTGACCTCTTTGTGAATAATGCCTCACAGTACATGGGTGCTTGAAGCTAAAGGTTACTGTTGGCATGTTAACCTGCTCACAATGACATTGTTGACTTGTTGATTAGCAGGTATTGTTGTTGTCATTCTACCCCTTACAGTTTAGCATGCAAGGACTTCTGGTCTGAAAACGCTGCCGGATAAATTTCAGGGTTTCAAAGTTATAACAATTCATCATGGGAGGGAAAACAAAAGTATGTCCCAAATTATATATAATATGGATATATCAATTGAGCAGATGATGACAGAACAGTTTCATTTAGAATCACCAATGTGAATCCCATGGTGGCCGAGAGATCTCACACAGGAAACATGAATGTTAAACAACTGCAAAAAGGTCGACACAACAGCAAAAGCCACACAACAGAAAGTGAGCGAAAACGAATGTTGACAATGAAAAGATGGTTGTGTTGTCACTTCTGTTTTCATTACGTGGCTTTTTCAGTCTGGACCAATGTGGCGGTTTGACGACCTGACAGACCAATCCACGTCTCGAAAGCCGTATCATGCTCGCGGGGATAAATCATTTCACAGAATAACTGTTTTATTTCAAAGTGGGCTGTGATTTCTTACATGTGTTGGTGCAATGCCACACATGCTGTCCAGCTATTAACAGCAACACAAATGCAATGTTGAGTGTGAAACATGTTTTATTACAATGACATTTTTAGCCATAAATGTCTTCACAAAGCTCATAGTACCTCCCAGAATGAATCAAATGACGTTTGCATGCCACGCCATGCAGCATTGGACTGCCTGTTTTTATGTTATAAACTGCAGTAAACACAAATTATTCTTTCAGGCAAATATTGCACATGCCCAGCAAATGACGTGAATCTTCTTTATGCTGTTTTTTCTATTCACGGGGAGGGGAAACAATATTTCACTTGTTTTCCCCTGTTGGAAGGTTGAAGGCCATCAACAGAACAGTATGGGAGAAAGTGCAATGAAGACAAGCAACAAACCACAGATAAAGACAACATCGATTGAATGAACACAGCTCAGATTGTATCACCTAGAAGCTATCGAAATCATCTGAGATCAGATTAGTGTGGAGGCTGAAAGCCAGACACTTGCTCTTCCCTCCACAACTGTTAGAAAACAACTATTTACAGAGCAGCTGTACAAAAACACAAGAACCAGACAATCCAAAAGAATGTAATATCATACAGGAATTACCATTTTATCAGTTGCCAGATTTAGCTGTACATCTGCCTCTTTTTTGCTTCAACGCTCTGGGAGATGATTTTTAAATCTTTCCAGATCCTTATTGACTTTGTTTAAAAGGTCACCTTTGTGACTGCAATTGCAAACAGCTGACAGTTTGCGTCTTCGACTTAGCTTTTCTGAGAAAGGGTGAGAAATGAGGTCTGATGCTCAAAAAACGTGGCTCAGCCTCAAGCAGGCTCTGAGTGATGAAAGTCTTGGCTTGCTGCATTGCATCGGCGATTTGTCACTTCCTCCCCGCTCTATCCTGAACTCCACCAAATCTCCTTCACACTGAAGACACCACCTCACTCAGCTGTGATGGATAGAGCTGTCTGAACGACTACCTGGCTAACTATCTGACTGGGTGACTGATTTCTCTGTATGTGTGGAAACCAATGCAACGTGTGTAAGACAGCTGGGGAACTTGTGCTTGAGGAAAACAACCCCACTTCAAAGTGATCAGGTAAGATATGTGCTTATCATTATGTTCCAAGCTATAAAATTTGATTCGACTCGCTCACCACCTCTGGTCATACCTCAGTGATAATACGCTTTGATCTTAAACGATCCGAACCCTGCAATTAAACCATATGTCAACACTCATAACACACTTAATTTGATTGAATACTTTGAATAGTTATTCACAGTTTATTTCACAATAATATTTAAATACAATCTAGAAACTCATACATATTCATTGTCTGTCACAAAGACCAGTGCAACTTAGAACTCAAGAGTTTTATTATGTCTACCCAACATCTATGCAATATTGATACACATCAATGAATACAATTTTGAACTATGTTCATGCACATTGTGTACTTTAAATTGTTATTATTGTTAGCAAGTGACTAATTTGTCTGAAAGAAAACAAAAAGGATATGGGCCAAGAATATGTCAGCTGGGGCCAAGGCCCCACTGGCCCCACCCTCTGATCCTCCCCTGAAATGTCTCACTCACCCTTCACTGCTTAACCCTTTGTTTCTCAGAATGATCACACAGCCCATGCACCTAGAAGGTGTTTACTTTATAGACATACAACTCCAGCCAGCTTTTTTTTTGCCTCAGTCAAGTCAAATAAAGTATTCATTTAGTTATCCAGATTTACTTGTCCTACCTGCTCACAAAGAGAAAAACAATAGGACTTCACAGCCGAGTGGAATGAAAGATTCAGCCAGCAGAACGTGACTGCTGCCATGACTGAACTCGGCTGAATGATGGATACAGCTGTCTGACTGAATCACTCCCACGTGTGCGTACGCGTCACTTTGTATGAACTGTGTGTTTTTTCTCCGAGTGTGTCACTGTAGCAGGCAGAAGACGAAGGATGCAAGTCCACCTGAGTGACTTGTGTGTTTATGCATGTGTGTTGTACTTTGTTTGCTTGGGTGTGTTTAGTTTGCGTGACTCGGCACTTGTGAGAGATGATGGATGTGTATGGCAGGTGTCTAGTAGGTGATGGATGGCTGGTATTTCAGTGGTACAGATGCAGCAGGCAGCCACAGTATCACTGGCTTCCTGTGGCAAAAAAATGAATATAACTGAGGTGTATCAGTATTCAACTCAGGTGACAAGTGGAATAAAGATAAAGAACAAGTTTTAATGATGCTTGTGTGGAAAGTGGGTCGCAGTAACCACAAATAGTAACAAGATACAGCAAAGAAAACTGAGAACTTTTAGAGACGAGCAAGTGCCAAATGCACAGAAAAGCACATCAATTGGAAATATGAACGAAATTCTTACTTACACCATCAATACAATTTATTTTGTGTGTTGGTCTAACGTTTGACATTGATGCAGTTATATCAAAGTGCATTGCGCAGTGTGGGCCATTACATCAGTAACACACATGCCCAAACAGACATTTAGCTTATTATGCTGAATGTGGTCCGAGTTAAATCACAGATGTCCAAACTAACCTGTGAAGTAATTGACCACTAGTTGCACTTGCAACAGTCAGTCCTCGTTTTATGTTTGATTGGGAACCAAATGCCTCTTACTGGTCAATAATGCCCATTTACTCGGTGTGCACCATTAGAATTCTAGTTTGCAGGGTGTCGAAACACTGACACTGCACCTTGACTTAACACTGTGCTTTGGCTAAAGCTGGACTAATGGAGTGTTAAAAACCAAACAGGTTTTAAAATCGGGTTGAACATAAGGAACATGCCCACACTACAAGATTAGAAAACAATGGCGCATCACAAACTGCAGGATATTGTTATTCAATCTATTGTAAGGGTTTGGGTTCCACCTCTTTTTGAAGGTGTTTTCTGTTTACATCCCTGTGTTTCATGTTTTCACACTCTGGGTTCTGTTTCCTGTTTTATTTTGTAGTGTCTGGGTTCTTGTGTCTCGTCTCTAGCTTTACTTCCTGTCCGTGATTGTCTGCACCAGTCCTCATGTGTCTCACCTGTGTCTATTTGCCCCTGCCTTCCCTGTGTATTTAAGCCTCTGTGCTTCTCCTTGTCCTTGTCGGATTGTTGTCTATCGTCGTTGTCTAAATGTCCTGTCCTCCTGTGTTTCTGTATCCCGTGTCTCCTGAGCGCCTGTCCTGTTCACCCGTGTAAGCCTCCTGTGTTTTCTTTGTGCTTTTGTTTGTTCAGTTTTACTTTTTGAGATTCCTGCGTTTATTCTTGTTTTTCTTTCATTAAAAATACTCTTTAGGTTTAAACTCTGCATCTGGGTCCATCTGCCTCATCAAATCCTGACATCGATACTGGTGAACGGTGAACTCAACACAAAACAACGAAGTGTACGACAAGAAAAGCAGCAGACAAATCAGACAGGATGAGATGTGATGAAATGTAACAGGCAGAGGTTAGGGCAGAATAAAAAAGGGCACTGAAGAAAGAAACAAATATTAATGGACAGACAGAGATAAAGAGCAAATCAGCCAGTCAGAGAGGGGGAAAAAAAGGCTGATCAGAGTTTCAGAGAAGAAGGAAGAGAGAGAATCAATCTGCCATTGCTGGGTTGCTAAGGCCAGACTGATTACAGCTGCCTGCAAAACAGCCTGTGTGTGTGTGTGTGTGTGCGTGCGTGCGTGCGTATTGATTAGCCCCAACCCTTTGACTGTTACAGCGTGAGGTGTCCATGACGTACCCAATCACTGATGAGAAGGAGCCTTCTCACTTCCCAGTCCTATTCTCCCACACACTCACCTGCTCTCTCTAATCAGCCCTCTTCTTCCAAGCTTACTGAAGCATCAAATTCTATCAGTCTGTGCACATGCAGCCATGCGTGTGTACACTACACACACATACTGTAGGAACACACAGACACACATCGCATGACAGTATCACAGCAATCTGCTGGATCAGTGCGAGTTGCTTGATTCAATTGTCATTAACAGGATCCAGGAGAGAGAAAGGGTGACAGATATTGTCCTCTAGTTCAGTGGTTCTCAACCTTTTCAAGTCGCAACACACCGGTCTAACCAGGCTGCTGCAATTGCCAACAGACGTCCCTGCAAGCTTTACCTGTTCTTTTGGTGATACATTTAGATCTTAATGCTTATAACAGGTTGTATTTTGCTCTGTCAATCACTGTTGTTGGCTAGGCGGACGGGTTGGGACGCTTCTGCATCTCCTGTCTGACCGATGGTGAATCTGAGATGTGTCTCTCTACACCATAGTCAGCGACGCTAAAATTGTTCCTCTTCTTTTGGTTAAAATCTGCTCAACTTTGATTGTTTCATGTGTGTTTTCTCGCTTTAAGAGAAAATTTGTCGTAAGGAACATGATGTGATATTTTTCCCTCTTCACCTGAGACGCCAGGCAGCTGGTGTGTGTCCAGAACACCGTCTCTGGCCCAACTCTGGACCTCCTGATTTACAAATACCTAATAGAGAAATAAAGATCATACATCACTGGTACACATAATCCAACGTAAAAACAAATTCCCGGTATAAAATATGTAATTTGAATTTCTAAATATATTAGATTATTTTCTTCTCTGCAACCATCTGGCGTCCCTCAAACATTATTTTGCTACCTCTGTGGGGGTTGGGACACCCACGTTTGCTGAGAGTTTCACTGACGTTCAACGGAACCACAATCTGGTCTTTTTTAGGTTCTCTGATAAGTAAAAACTGTTTGTGGTGCGTGTGCAGGATTATGCAGCAAGTGGCAGGTATGAGTCCAGTCTCCCTGATCAGCACTGCATGACCCTCGTGGGAACACAACACACACACAGCTGACATTAGGATGGGGGGGAGGCTGCCGGCGTGGACAATAAAAACTTTCTGGATGTTATGATGGCACACCGATGTGCGCTTTCTCCCTATGGTGCCAATGGAGAAAGGGCGGGAGAGAAAGCGTCAGTGTGAGCAAGTGCAAAGAGCTCCGCACACAGTTCTACAATGAAGCAATGGTACAAAGCACAAAGAGACTTTACATGTGTATAAGAAAATTCTTGGTTCATTTTGAAACTTTGGTTGGACAAATTAGTCGCCACGGTCAAGGTAATTAGTGGGAAACACTAAGGATTGTGTTATTCTATAGGTTCCCATGAAAATACTAGAATAACTACTATGTGTGGCTGTTAACTTCCTTCCTCTCTCTCTACATTTATTTTTGGAAAAAGTTTTGGTTATCTACTAAAACAGTTGGGCACTAAAGTTTTTCGGAAATATTGCTGAAACTAGAGTATTGTCTTTGCTGGGGACTATTTTCAGCCATTAATAGCTAAATGCATGATGGTGAATTCAATAAAAGACATTTAATGTGTCCCTAGCTTGCTATATATTTTTCAAAGTTGAGTAGTTGGGATTTATTTCTTTAAGCAAAACAAATAAATCCCAACAACTCAACTTAAAGTGGGCTTTGCAGCTCAGGTTAACTCAGTGTGTCTCTCTCAGTCTCAGCTCGTGTTTGTCTCTCGAGTGTCTGAGTCCTTCTGTGTCCGTGTCTCTGCTGCTGCCTTGTGAATACAGGGAGAGTTGTTTGGCCCAACTAGTCTCAGCTGTACCAATCCCATGCTCACTGAGCCCCCTCCACACTTGGATTAAAGTAATAATGACAATGACTTAGAAGATCCAAGCACAGACTAAGATCTGCCCTTGCCTTACACTACACGAAAGGCGAATTTTCGTCCCTGCAAACTCCCCTAATTCTTGGAAGTAAGTGCCAGTTTACAGGATGTGAAGTCCGCGTTCGCCCGTGACACAAACGTACTCCTGGTAGCGCAGTGGGGGGGGGGTGGGTGCTGCCGGGGAGTCGCGGAGCGAAGGTGTGATCTAATAAGTTTATGAATCGCAGCGAAACCACTTGTGAGAACTTATCTCACTTCACCATTGGATGAAACCACAGACCTTTGAAACGAAAAGTCACTCGTGATTGGCTGGTAGATCTGTTGCTATTGGTCACCCTGGGTCATTATAATACACACGTGGGTAAACCCCTCCCACACAATATTAATAATAATTAATACATAGTTATTACTAATAATTTATTTATTAATATTAATTATTAGTAAGCCTATACCATAAGCACTGCAGTTACTGAAGACTATACATTTATTCATGTGATGCTTGATGTTATATGTTGAACATATTGTAGAGGGAAAAAAACATTAACAAGGTATATGTTGAGTCAAAGCTTTATTTACATACAGCACAAACATTGTACAAACACAACTGGCCTAGCCAGTGAAAAACTAATCAGGTGAAGCTTGAAAAGTCTCTTTGCCGCCTCTGGGTCATAAGTTCTTTGTGGGACTCTGTCTGAATCTGCTCCAGTGTGTAGACGTCTATGATATGTAGCTTCCAGTCTTATTTGAAGTGTGGCACACAGGTCGGTGAGCTCCTGGCTGTGGAAGGATGGATCCATGTCATCTGTCCCGCTTCAATCAGCTGTAAACACAATCAGTACAATTAGCACAGTTCAATGACAACATACACCTACACATGTAACTGAAAAATGATCTAATGAATCTAATCTTACCCTCTTTCTTCTCTGTCGACTCCTGAACTTCTCAATGCTGCTGCAAGAGCTGCAAGGTCCGGTTGGATGTACCGGAAGTTCCTTCATACTGGCTCTTAGTACGTCTTAGTACAGGCAGCTGGAAAACAACATGAGTAACATGAGTATATTATTAATAAAAGGAAATGGCCTCACTAATTCACTGTTGGAAGATCCACAGTAAAAAACACAATTACTAAACAGTTACTTACATACAATGGCGTCATTTTCCACACTGCAAATCCGGTCTTGCAGCGTGAGCTTCGGCCAAATGTGCAGTGACTGCCTCGTTGTGGGGGGGGGGGCTCAGGCTGTGAAAACACAATGATGAAATAGATCAGATAAAGTAAACCTGGAGAATGTATTTTATACAACACAGCGCGTCTCTTCTTTAACCTTACCCTCGCTCCGCTTCGTGGCGCCGGCCATTTGCCTCAGAGGTGTGAAGAGACGGGCTGTTTCCTATAAAATACAACGGGACAAAAAGTTACGTTTATGAAAAAACTTAACGAGAACAAACTCTTGAGTTGAAGCAGTTCGTACACATTTAAACATGCACTAGTTCTGCTCAAGCACTCGATGCTCTCTTCTTCTTTTAGAAACTTTCTCGCTAATCCCACAGTTGTGTACACGCTATTCAGATCGTGTTACTTAGCTTAGCAGTTAGCAATGGCTTCTCTCTGTAGCTTAGCTCTTACCGTAAGTTTGGGATTGTGCGCCCGTTTTCTCGGCCTCGACTCGTCCACACTGGGCCCGCGGCTTTACTTTCCAACGCACTCCCCCTCTCCTCCAGGGAAACCGTGTCGTGTCGACTTCAGCAAGTTTTTTACACCGAAAACAGACTCACTCGTCGGACCACGCAAACCACGAGCCGCTAGTTTCTTGTCTGCGGGAAACAGACGCTTCATTCACGAGGCTGTGATTGGACCAGCCCTCTACCGCGTTGACGTTAACGACTGACGTGGCATATTAGGGGAATGGACGTATTCACGATCTGAGTGTGATGTTTTCAGAGTAAAGCTTCACAAATGACCTTTTCACTTTTGAAGCAGCGGTTATAACAGTTTTTAAATTGTACTTTACATTTATATGGGATGAGTATGTGACTGAGGACCAGTTTATTCTTTCTGGTGTTAAGTTAATGTACTTGCATGATTCTTGCTGTTCTGGGTTTGTACCCTCGTAATTGAATTGCACTTATTGTAAGAGTGTTTTAATGGAATACTGGGAAAGTTTAATAACAACAATAGGACAATTGAAGTCCAAATTATTGGAGTCAACAGCTTAGTATGCCATGGACATGTGAATATGGTGCTGAGTTTTTTCCAGTAATTTGGGAGGACAAATGTTTGGGACTTTGATGATTGTGGACAGCTGATATGCTTTACGTGAAGCACAGTGTTTTGGAGTCAGCAGAAAGACTTCTCTTAGAAAACTGTTCAGTGGTGCCACTCTCTCCATTCCAACAGATTTTCTTGGATGAGTTTGACAGACACGCAATGTTAACAATGTATCCTCAGATGTAGCCTGGAAATTGTATCACTGATTACACTCATTATAGCCTACTTACTTATATAAGGCAAATCTATTCAAGCTACAATTTATGATTCTATAATTATACTAAGCCTGAAGAGATTTTCTTAAAAGGGAGTTAGTACCTGTTAGAAAAAGGTGTAACCTCTGCACCACTGAGTGAAACTATCCTGATTTGCATTTGTAAAGATCACAGTTTTGTCATTTACATGTGAAAGCCCCCCCCCATAGACCTAGGAGAAGGGGGGTCAACTGCCAAGCTTCTCAGGCTTGTAAAACTGCCCGAAACTGGAACCCGACGTCAATTCCCGGCAGTTCTCTGTGCTGCCTGCAGATTCCTGTGAACAGTCGTTAACCTGAACTTCCACAGAAATTTACAGGGGCACTAACTGACACACATTCTTCTTTTCATTCAGTGTTAATGTTGTTTTTTTTACTGAAATGTTAAAAAAAAATTGATTTCAACCATATCCAGTTCAACAGGCAAAGGCAATATTTACAGTAAAAGCTAAAGGTTTCAGCTCTGAAATGGTTTTGTTTCATGTTTTAATCAGCTTCAGAGGCTGAGAAATAAAAGTTTTAGGAGAGGTGAAGTGCTTTTTTATGTGCGCCTCAGTTATGTAGTTGGAACAAGAGTAGAGTCATAAATAGTAAGACTGGGACACCCCTAATTGTTAAATATTTACTGATATTTTGCCTGAGATTTTCAGGTAAAAAAAGAAGGTTGAGGCATTCATAAAAGTGTGTAA
The DNA here is from genome assembly GCF_009819705.1 of Hippoglossus hippoglossus. Taxonomy (NCBI): domain Eukaryota; kingdom Metazoa; phylum Chordata; class Actinopteri; order Pleuronectiformes; family Pleuronectidae; genus Hippoglossus; species Hippoglossus hippoglossus. The sequence goes on from NC_047172.1 coordinate 20,135,546, forward strand.
ACTTGGTTTAAAGGACACTAGACATCTACTTTTGAAGATTGAATGGCACGTCAAAGCAAATCAGCTTAACGCTCTGTTATTGTTTATCTGGCCGTGCTTCTCTACAGTTGTCCCTTCTCCTTACAATAAAACCAAAAGGATGAACATTTCAGAGACAGACAGAGGGACAAGGACTTGCAGAGGGTGTCCACAGTGTGGACAAAGTATTGCCGGACATATTAGACAAGGAGGGCACTGGCTTAGGAGGTTGAATGGGTTTGATTCCCAGCTACTCCAGTCTGCAAAGTGTTTTTGGGCAAGATGCTGAGCCCAATAAACCCCACAGGAATATTTGAAGAGGAATAGCATGCAACTAATTAGTGAAGGCTTATGCTCATTTATAAAACGTGTGCAATTGTCTGTCACTGTTTATTACAGTTTTTGTTGCTTAACTGCCCCATGTAACTTTGTGTTTGTCCTTGGGGAATGAGGCTAAAACAAGGATTCAATTAAAGCCAATGAAGCACATTTCAGTATATAGTCTTCCCTTTATGCTCCGTTTATCCTGTTAATTGTATGAAAATAACTTTACTACATCTTCTTAATCTGCCATTTCACTTATAATGTTGCCTTGCTGGTGTGGATGTGGTCAATTTGTGTCTGGTCAGACTAGTTTTGCATTTCTTTCAGTTTTCTCCTTGAACCTGTTTTGCGTATATTTTGCAGTCATCCAATGTCTCTTTGCTGATGTTTTGCATTCCTTTTTGTATCTCGATTGACTTTCCAACAATACATATTAATAGCCATACAGAGGCTCTGTTCCCGCACTGCATTAGTCTGCTGGGCTGAGGTCAGTCTGGTTTGAAACCACAGAAGAAGTGGCGAGTGTGCGTAGCAGAGTGGTTTCTGCCACAATACCCAGCTGCCTTAGGGTTGATGCTTTGCTTAGAGAGTGTGTCTAAGACGCTTCTTCACTGCACTTTGAATGAGATTCTTTGTCTGTTATCTCGCTGTTTGTCTGGCGTATGAAAATTACTGCGGTCTGATGAGTTCACCCTTCAATACACACAGTGCATCCTCAACCATTCCTTGTCACCTCAGTCACAACTAATGGGCGATGAGAGAAATGGTAATTTGAGGGAAATAGCAACAGAAAAGTGTCTCCTGACTCGTGAATCGATGTCTGAGATGGAGTGACTTCTGCGGAGTTCACTCAATATGAAAGTAATTCAACTCGAGGGTGGGGGGGGGGGGGGAAGTAGCGTTCAGACAGCTAATCAAATAAACTAGCAGCTGGGCTATTTCTCCTCATGAGCATGAGAGCAAACACTGCAGCAATAACATGAAAACCAGACGATTGCACAACATAATAAAACAGTATTATATGTCTGTTCTGCAAAACAACAGGTCTGGTGTAAATGTTTTTAAACTAGTAAACCAAAATCATATTGTTGTGCAGGGTCACACAATCATTAAAATACTGAATTCTGGCTCTTCGATTTGTTATTTGCAGTGGTATATAACAATACCTGAATATTTTTTTTTTGCGTAATATTTCCGAGGTTCCTTTCCCTTTTTTTGGCATTTCGCCTTTATGAGAAAGTTGAAAATGCACATGAGAGGTGGCTGGACAGCAACCTTTTGCTTACATTGCAGGTTTACCTTTTACAATGTTCACCATCTCTGTGTAATAGCAATAAACCCACAAGAAAAGCTGAAGCAGTTGTAAAATGGCATTTCTCTTATTAGACTATCGCTGGTGTCAGCGAACCAAAGCCTTGAGGAAAAAAAGGCTGGCAAAAAAAAAAAATTACTCATCAATAATAGACAAATAGAAGGTAGCAGGGGACACCTGACACCTTCTATGACGTATATTTACACTTTAAAATGTTAATACTGTTGAAGCAATAAAATGATAAATCAAATAAAAAAAAGGACAGGTGCTGCTTGCAAGATCCCTAGACATCAAACAGAGATCCTTCATACACATGTACAGTCTATATACAAGGTGAACCTACACATACACTATACATCCTTCAGTTGCTTAGCAATGCTCTGAAGTACTTAACTCCTTTTATATGTGAAGTTTGTCCTAATGATTGCAGAGCTCTTATAAAGAATAAATCCACCACATATGACGATAAACCATCACTTATGGAACAGCAGAGAAAGCAGCTATAAGCCAAAGAAACTAACTCCAACCCCCCCCCCCAAAACACACGATTAGAAATCTTAATGTTGAAGTGATTATTTCTAATTTCCTTTTGGTGCTAAATTTAGTAACCAATGTTCAGCCACATCACATTGTTATTTGCATAGAGCTCCCCTGTGGCGGGTGGCTGATTCTTTGTAGAGCCGTTTTTCTCAGCTTGGAAGTTTAAATAATGTGTTTGGATTCTATACGGTCGTTACTTTGCACCCCCCATGAGGCAATCCACTGTTTACAATGATGTTATATAATACAAATAGATTTTTTTTCTAAATATTTTTTAAAAAGTTGATAGTGATCGAGCCTTTAAACTCATCATCACCATGGTAACCTATGCTGAATCGCTAACCTGCACTACAGCAGGTTAAGTAACAGATCAAAATCTGTCAATGGCTCAACTACTGACCAATTAGATCACTGGAAAGCCAGATCCATCTTTCTACAGGATCCTGGCAGGGACCAAAGAGTGTACACCCAAGTGAGAAATAATAAAGAGCAATAGTTAATTGTATATATCAGTGGAGTTATTTTGCTGTTCAAGACTCTTCATGTGTCCTTTGGTTTTAAAACAGGCCATCTAACAATGTGAGAGTTGATCACACTGAATAACGCATAATAAATATTATAATTTCATTTTAATTGAACAAAGATTATTTCATTCCTGAGAGTGTTGATAATTTTACTTTTATTCCATCACTGCAGATCAGAACAAAATGAGGATAAAATAAAACTAAACCCCTTGATGTATTTTATTCGAAAAATGATGCACACGTCGTGAAATATTTCCCGTGATTATGAATGAACAATTCAGACTGACCTCATCAGACTATTTCTCTGATCTATTCTTTTCTCTGCTTTAGCAGCAGAAACAGTCTGATTGTACTTAAACACATTCATAATGGCTTATTATCATCAGACAGAAAGAAGAAGTACAAACACGATAACTGACTTAATCAAATTCCTGTGCTTATTCAGTTTATCCTTGAGCTGACATAAATTACTAAAATTAATAGAAATAAAGTGTTTCTTTTCTACAACGTATTTTAGTTTTACATTTCACTTTGTTGAACCTCACTGTTGGTTGTCGCTAAAGCCAAATTTACCAACATGTATCAGCATTTTTTAAAGATCATATAAAGAACTTTATCCACGGTTCGGACGATGTTGCCTACAATTAGCGAGCCCGCCTCTGTTACATGAACGCGCTCACAGCTGGATAAGAAAAGCCTGAGTTCACACAATACAACTTTTAAAGTCGGCAGATGATTCTACTCGACTGGTTGTCGACAGTGGGTCACACACTGCTTGATCTTTCACCAGGAGAAACCCCCAACTAGTACGTATTGTACCCAAACTGCGTTTCATCACGAAAAACACAGTCGAGAGCCACTGTGAATCCAACTGATCCTCCTGTTCTTCTGTGTCATCCTGCTCAGAACGACACTTCAAGCTGGACAAGGTGAAACACTTCAGTGGACGTCAGAGTTGTAAAGGATTGGTAGCAGTTCAAGCCACATTTCTCTGTCCAAACTCATCAGAGCCAGAGAAAAGACAAACCCAACCCGAACCCGAATCCGACAGGCATTCTGTTTTTTTCTGTCCTAACCTGACCCAAGCTTGATGCAGTTAATGTAAGCTGCACTCTTTGTTGGTTATTTGTTGCTTTCCCTGATTACAGTGCAGTGTGAAAAAATCAGGGGGGGGGCACCTCACCACTGAATGTTGTGAAGGTACATGTTACCTTCACAACCTTTAACCCGTCCTGCGCTCTGATTGGCCGGAGTAGTCGCAGACTCTGGCTATAGGTTTATCAGAGTCTGCGATGCACCAGTGATGTGTTGATCCTCTCGAATCGCTATTTTTAAGAGCTCACACAAAGCAACCTGGGGACTGCTGAGTAAGCACCGATCAGGGGCATTTGTGAAAATTGAGTAATGTGAATTGGAACTTTTGATAACCAATTCGTTTTACAGGTAACCTATGATGGCCAATGTTGTCTTTCTTTAAAGTACCGGCCCTGGAGAAGAAACCGAATATTCAACAATTACTGTGAGTCATGTTCTATATCTGCACTCGACAGAACTATTACACATCATTTCAATTATTACATATAATTAAGAGCCTCAGAAAAGGTCTAGACAGAGCAGCTTATCCCAGTTTGATATCAGGAATTAACTGTGACGTATTGATGTTCAAGTGTTTCCTTCACTAATCAACTGTAGTTAGTTTTTCCTTGGCTAATCTTGTCCTATACCTTTGAACATAGCAGTAATGGGGCTGAGAATTAGACTTGCGATTCAGTATGGTGTCAAATAATAGGTTCACACAGCAGTGAAAAGATGGTGCTCCCATAATTGAATTTTTTTTTTTTAAAGACAAAACCCGAGAGGGTATTAGTCCTTCTTCCTTCCTGTTCTGAGGCGTTTGGCCCCAAGCTCATAGCTTCCTACTGAGCGGCTGGCAAATCAACAATCCAATGTGTTGCTTCACTCTGTTTAAAGCCAAACTAATATCCACTTATCTGATGCAGTTTTTATCCAGCATGGCAGTGTGGTGGTGTTGCTCATTAGTTTTTGGACATCAATTGAAGTTGTACACACACATTCTTGTAATGCTATCTTGGGTTAGGGTAATTCTATCTGTCTAGTGAGGACACCCATTGGCCTAATACATTCCCTAGCCCCTTACCCTAACGCTAACTCTTAAACGTAACCCTAACCTTAACCTGACCCTAAAATCAAGTCTTAACCCTCAAACAGCTCGTTGAAAGTGGGTCAGAAAGTGAGGACCAGCCAAAATGCCGTCACTTTTTCAAATTGTGCTCACTCAAAAAGTTCTAGGCCTAAAATGCTCCTCACAAAGATATTAGTACAATTACACACACCGGTTTGCATAGCTTTTCTGTATTAGGACCTTACTTGACTTCCATTCATTGTGGACAGCCAAACCAAAACATTGTCTCGAAACTTAACCATGAACAATTAATGACTAACCCTAACTCTAACATAACCACAATTCACATCTTGCCCCTACACTTAATCAGGAGCTCAGACATGATGTTTTGACCAGACTTTGGTCCCCATTAGGTCTACTGGTACTGACAAGGTCAGTGTTTATGCTTGAAAAGGTCCTAGAGGGGGAACAAAAACAGGTACACAAACACCTCTATGTGTTTTTATAGCTGATACAAGTGTAATATGAGAGTTTGTGTAGGATTCTCACAGCTTAGTTCCTCTATTAGCCATTTAGCTTGTTGAACATAAACTGTTGTCAGGTGATACTGGACTTCTAGCTGTATGTGACTTGTAATGAGTGCAATATCTGAACAGGCCTCACACTTCCTCAAACACTAACATTACAGGAATCTAAGTGCAACAAGGACAATGGTCACTTGTCCTGCCTGCTCTTACGCTCTCTCATTTAACCTATTGAGTCTCCACTCGTCACAAAGTCAATCAATCAAGACCAGCGTCACACTGTGTGCTGAGGGGAAATCAGGGTTGGGCAGTTTTGCCAGTCAATAATATATTTGCAGTGCTTGTTTGTTGCTCATTTAAAATGTCAAATGAGCGGTGAGAGCACAAAAAGCTTGCTTTGATTTTCCAATTCATTAGTCAGGGATGCATTGCTAATGCCCGTGATCGATGGGAAGAGGCACATCGCGGAGAGTGTCCCTTTTCACCTGCTGCACCTGTGATAATGACACTATTAAGTATTCTATCATTTTAATTGGTCATAAACTGCAGTCACATTATTTTCACACTAGTATGGCTGCTCCTAAAGAGATTATCTTTTCCTTTTATGCCCTTGAGCAAAGCACTTAACCTCCAATTTTCCTTGTTGGACATCTGCAACCATGGGAAAAAAATGTATACTGCAGTTTATGGCTCTGTCTGTTTTCAGTCTCAAAGTGTACCACTGTAATAAAATAGCTCCTTAAACAATATGTTAGCTCTTTGCTGCTTCCTGAGGGTTTTAGCTGGAGGCTAATATGCAACAGACTTCGTTGTGTGTCACAAAAGTGCTCTAAATAAAATATGGTGCTTATGGCAAAACACAAATACACACAAATAAAAAATGTTTTAAACCAACAACACACAAAAACACCCAGCAGCAAAATGTCTGAGTCTTGATTAACTGTAAACACATTCAAACCTGTATGCACGTCCTACATTAAAATGCTAAATAATGAACGAACACACAGACACAATTCTGAAAGCTAATAACCTTTTGCTCCATGTCCCTGTTGTCTGCTTTACCTACAGACAATTCATTATGTACACACACCGAAAACGACATTAAGAAATGGTGCTTTGTTGAATAATAAACAAACAATGTTAAATATTAATATGCTCCTTTTATACAAATGCACATATTTCCCTGAATGTGCACTTCCATGGTGTTATAAATGCTGTCCAGGCCTCAGTGTAAACATTGCTAATCAAAAGTGCCCTTACAATTAACATTATATAGTCAGTGAGTGAGTGAGTGAGTGTGTGTGTGTGTGTGTGTGTGAGAGAGAGTGTGTGTGAGTGTTGGAACCAAATCAATCACAAGAAGTATAATGGTATTACCATGCAACTGATGACTTGTCACCATGAGTCATCAACATGCAAATGTTTTTCTGGCACTTTGTAAAGAACAGAAAATTTGACTAAGTGAAAGAACTGTCCAGCACTAACCCAGCGTGCAACTGTCGTACCTCATGATGGCAGGTGTTATTCTGTTAACAGTAAATTAATTTAATGAGAAATTTAATGTTTTTTTTTATTTTCAATGATATGGACTATTTTTTATCTTTTAATTGTGCTGGTGCACTGTAATGTGCTTGTTGCTCTGCATCTCTGTCAGGAGGTTATATATAAATGTTTAACACCCAATCATTTTCATCATTGATTTTTTCAATCAATAAAATATTCTTTAATTTACATATTTTTAGGTGAATAAAAAGTTGGAAAGTTGCACATCACAATTTCCCAAAGCCCATGACGACTATCTTTTAGGCCAACAAAACCACCAATACAAAACCAGAAAGATATTCAACTAAATTTAAATTGTTTCAATTGTCCAAATCCATATACATCCCTTGATTTCCAAAACCTCCAAGCTCCATTTTGGATTACCACTGTCACAAAGCTGAAGCCTGACATGACACTGAAAGACTGACATCATGACCATTTGACAGTCATGATACATAACTGTATCTACCACCATGTGCGTATATCTGTAGGTGTGTGAAGTCTATTTATGAAGAGGCAGCTTTGTCTTTCAGTGGTGTAAATTATTAATATTCACAAGACCCACTGCCCTGAAACAGAGCACTCAGTGAAAGATGATATAGAATATAGGGGAGGTGGAAAGCAGGAGATATATAACTTTTTTAAATGGATGCCAACATTTGGATATATACCTATCTTGTTAAAGACAGGGGGAAAACAATTCTGGATCGGCCCCCTGATCCAGATCCACACCAGAAATGAATGGAATCTTTCCTGACCCATACTACATCCTTCCACCAAATATCGAGGCAATCTGTTCAGTAGTTTTTGCATAATCCTTTTAACTAACAGACAGGTACAAGTACATATACCGCTCGTGGTACCACCTACATCATAGTGAATGTTTAGTACTGCAAACACTCCAGCTGAGCTAGTACTCATTGGCAAAGTAGTCAGCATTGTTCCCAAGATCCCACTTGCAAGCTACACGGTTCCAAGAGTGTTGTACTGCCATAGATGGTTCTTTATGTTCATGGTGTGCTGTACAAACCTGAGGTACCAAATCACTAAAATAATTACCCTTTAACTTACATATGGGAAATAAAATGTGCCTCTAGCTACGGAATATAAAGTGTGGCTCAGTTATCTATATATTCCATTCGGAATAATTTGTTTTGTAACATTTTAACCTCTTTTCCTGCACAGATTTTAACTTGAGTCAATCAAATATAGCACAACACCCAAACACAACACATCCAATGCTACATTATGAATGTATAAGTTTAAATTCTACACCCTTCCTCAAAAGGGATCATTGCAAGTGTAGAATCCATATGAGTGTACTGTTGGACCTTCACTTCCTTCTTCGGCATCAATTAGACGCCATCGCAGGCCTGAATCAATGCTTGTGACCGTGGTAGGATTAAACCTCATGACACTCTCACTTGAGAAAGAAAGCAGAAAATAATATATCCAGTGTATGTTAAGCACATTTGTTACTCACCACCGTTCTGAGCACTCAAAAGGGGGCCAGGATGGGTGATGAACTGATGATGGAAACATGGAATAGACATGATGGCAGCTGAAGGCAGGATCTACTCCACATGAAGTCATAGGAACGATTCCTCGCCCATAAGCACCTGGGTGATGAGGCAAATGCATCATTATTATTCGATTAGAGGGAGTCAAGTTTCTTCTTTTTTTTTTTTTATTAACCTGCAATCATAAAGTTCCTATAAACAGGTGAATTGAGCAGCCCACATCAATGATCACTTACTATATTCACCTTTTAACCACCCCTTGAGTTGATTGGATCCAACACTGATTGTTCCCGGCAGTTGGTGACTTATGTGATCTTCCACAGACTACTCTAAGTCTAAAGGCTGCTGCACACGAGGGGATTTTCAACTTTTGCATGATTTTAAAATCATGGGAGATCACAGACACGATGACAGATTTAACCGTTTATTAATCTTATTCTCGTCAGAACGCACACACTGGACGATTTGGCCAGAACGTCAGAAAACACACTTGCCGTTTGTAAGACACAATTTCACAGTGGCTATTCCAGAGACTTGGAATCTCACAGAAACTCGTGATAGCCTTCTTCTTCTTCATTTTTTTTTTGATGGCGGTTGGCAAACAACTTTTAGACTCATTACTACCACTTTCTGAACTGGAATGTGGAAACTTGGGTGATTGTCTGTTTTGCAGTGACAAACAAGCAAACTATGGATGTAATCATGGCTGAGAAGGTGGAATTGGCTTATACATTTTGCAGTTTCGAGCTGGAGGTGAGTCGGAAATGTACTGCAGGTGTCTGTCGGAGCCGATTAGACAGATTTATTTTTAATATAGGAAGGTCGGCGGTTCACTCCCAGTCTGCCCCATTCTGCATGACGGAGTGTCCTTGGGCAAGATGCTGAAGCCCAAATTGCAATGTAAGCTGTGCCGTTCTCATCGAAAAAGTGCTGATGAACGTGTGTGTTTATGGGTGGATGGCAAACCACTGTACTGCAAAGTGTTTACCATCTATATAAATACAGACCAGCTGCTCTGCTTTCTTTATTATGACTGTCTCATATTCTCTTACCGGGTAAACGACAAATTTAATGGAAATGGTAGTTTCACAGTGAGGTGGATTTCTGGATTAAAATGGCCCCTTTTTCAGAAGCAAAAGTTGCCTTCAGAGTTGTGGATCAAAATAATCCATGAGTTTAATCCAGACATGGACCACCTCTTTTGGTCAATTGGTCCAGACCGCGGTCCGAGGCACCTTTCACACCTGTTATTTTGGTTTGGACTAAACTGAAAAGTCAGAGGGTGTGGACAGAGGAAGGTCGGTGTGAATGCGCCCTTAGCGCTCTGTTCATGTCATGTAGTCTACGCACTGCATATGAAATGTTAATGCATGGTCATGTTTTTATTTAACTGCATTTTATCCAGGGCAGATCAGCCCACGGGAGCCAGCCACGGCCTTGCCAACGTCTGTGGATGATGATCTCAGGAAGCAATTTATCTCAAATGATTTGAGCACCCATTTTAACTTTGCAGCAGGAGACCTTTGGGTCCCACGCTGGTCTCTGAAAAGCTCTATATGTCAGGATGAAGCAGCATCTATCCTCCGTAAGCCAGCACCATGCAGCAATTTGCTGGAGCAATATGACACAAAATCCCATTTCCCACTCTACAGTGGTTAACAGTATGGGAGTTTCTCTCTCTCTCTCTCTCTCTCTCTCTCTCTCTCTCTCTCTCTCTCTCTCTCTCTACCTTGCTTTATCTTCCCCTTTCTTGCTCTGGCTTTGTAACATTTGCGTTGAATTGCTTTTTTTCACTCTCATCCGCTCCCTTTAGTCTATTCTCTCACTCTCTCCCTCACATTCATTCTCTCTCCCTCACATTCATTCTTTCTCTCTCTCTCTCTCTCTCTCTCTCTCTCTCTCTCTCTCTCTCTTCTTCCCTGCTGTTTCCTTGCTGTTTCCTTGCCTCTCTCTCAGCCTTGCTTCCAAATATATCCTCATTCTCAAGCTAATCCTCTTTCTCTCTGTTCAGCCTTCACTATTCTCACTCTGTGCTCCCTGTTCTTCCGCCTGTGCCCTCTCTCTCTCTCTCCTCCCCTCACCTGGCTCTCATACGTCTACACTGAAGCAGATTAATCAAATGTGCAAACCACATGCGTCGACAGCAGGTCTATAGCACATCTACACTAAGATGTTATTCTTCCAAACGCCTTCTTTAGTTTTTTACATGTGTTTGTCTTAATACACAGACACAACAGAACACTGCAGGACAGAATGTGATATGATTTTTTTTATCTGGTGAAGTGACATTTTATCTGTTAGACAAAAGTCTAGCTTCACTTTTCTCATACGCCATCTTCGCTCCCGGTTTGTTTTAATGAATTCCAACGTTTCTGTGGGAAGAGAAGTCTGGTAAATTCTCTTGGTTTGTAAAACTCCAAAAAATGTAGTCTTCAGATCCAACCAGTGCTGACTCATGGCATCACTTGAGGCAATTTATCACAGATTCCTCTGGAGCCCTAAAAAGCTTCATGCCGTTTTCTTGATTTTGTAAAGTCTGGTGAGTTTCTCTATAATTACAATGCATAATATTAAAATGAAAATAGTCTCTTTAGTTTGAGAGCTTGATACTGTTTTTCTTTTTTTTTTAAATAGTGTCTGAGCGTGTGATCATGACTAAACATTACACGGTGGGAAATGCATTATTCATCTTAAAATTAGTATAAGAATGTGAAGAAGTGGCTTTGGATAGTACTGAGGACCTAAGTTAGCTTAGCATACGACAAAATGTTACAATTCAGGCTCAAGCACAGGCTACACTGATGCTAGGCTAAATGTGTGCCTTGAACAATAGTGTGCTACAGCAACTTAACAAGCAGAGGTTACTTTCATAATTCATGCAATGCATCATGGAGCTAAAACCGTATCACAGTCTCAGCATTGTGGTCATTCAGACGAGGAAAAACAGTAGAAACGTTTGAAAAACCATCTCACAGAATGTGTAGATATAACATGGGTTCCTACTGATCAAAGTGTAACATGGACTTTGACAGACCTGGATCAGAGGGAACCAGAACACATAGAAAATGCTGATAAATGCATTTATAAACTGATAGGTGTATTTCCTTGCTCCTGAACATGCTTTGTGGTTATTTTAGTCACTGCTGCTGTTGTGACTAAATAGCTAAATCAATGGTTTAATCATTGTACAACTGCAAAGAGTTTTTTCCTGGAAATAAAAACAGAAAACACAGTGAGCTGTGAAACTGCTGATTTCCTTTTGTTTTGCTTTTAAAGGAAACAGATTAAAGGGATTGTGAGCATATAATGCACACAACAAAGCAATTTTATATGATTTCAATTATTTATACATCAACAAAAACAACCTGTAACATAAATAACCATCTTTAAACCACTTGTCCTTGGAGGGGTCGTGGGTCCCGGCTGACATTGGGTGAGAGGCGGGGTCACCCTGGACAGCTTGTCAGTCCATCACAGTGCTCATATATAGTGATACAAAACAACACACACTTTCATGCAATTAAGAGTCTCCACTGAACCTCATCTGTATATTTCTGGAGTGTGGGATGAAACCAGATTACCCATACAGACACAGTGACAACATGCCATCTCAAAGGTTATAAGGGGACACGTGTCTAGTTCAAATTAGAATGTCTTAGCCAGGTAACTATCTCAACCAAACAAGAATAGAATGTGTGTGTGTGTGTGTGTGTGTATGTGCACACAATAGAGTTGTTGTCATTGGTGTTATAGGGTTTGTCTCACTCCGTTTGACGCACAGTGAGGACGCACAGGGGGGAAACAGAGCTGCAGGTGGTGCTTGTTAGAAAGAGAAAAACAGAACCCAGTTCACTGCAGGGTCACCGAGCGACACACACACACACACCTTAGCACAAAGTCATGGGCACGTACGCACACACACACACACACACACACACACACACACACACACACACACACACACACAGTAGGGTGTACAGGGAGATATAAGTCATGCCTAACCTTGATGGTGACACATACTATCCAGTGATTTAACAGCACAGTCTCTCAAGTTGATAATACAGCTGCACCTTGCAAATGCATTGAAAACTAAATGAAATCTGCTTGAACACAAAATGATTATGCATTATAATAACTATGTAGCATATAAAGCATGCTTCATTTCTATTAGATGACCTGTAATATATACACAATGTGTTTGCGTAAGGGGTTTGCAGCCACATACTGGCTCAGGCCGGGTGAGAACAGCTTCATTTCTCTGGCACCTTGCCCTGTACATCCTGACATTTCCAACAAAACCCACTTTAGAGTGGAACTGTCCAATATATTCTTAGAAGTAACCTGAATTTAACAATTTCTAAAATTGCCCCCTATTCTCATATTTGTGGATCGTGGCCCTTTTCTTTTTCAGACATCCTGTCCAAAGATCTGGCCCATAACAACGAGACCGAGGGCAAATATTTTGACAGCTGATTCTGCACTAAAGCGTGATGTCATGATGATCCCCTGACATTCCCCAAAGAAAGTGCAAAGTATGAAGTGCCCCCGTTTGAGGCCGTTTGACTTCAGGATGAACCTTCAATAAAACTGTTTGACTGCACATAAACCTGCGACCGAGCCATGAGCAGACTGCAGGAATGGATAAAGTGAAAAAGAAAAATAGACTTTCTAGGGTGTGAATGTTCCTTCAGAGGCAAGTTGAGCTGTCAGGTAAAAGGATTGGGTGAGGCTACAGATAAGAAGTGTTCGATAGGGACCCAGACAGTGGCTCAATCTGTGGGGAATTACAAGTAAGCATGGTTCTCAATCAGAACACAGTGATTAAAAAAGGAACAAAGGTAATAACTTTTACACAGACTCTTATCACTCACTTCCTGTAGCTATTACTATGTCTGGGTGTCATAACATGCAGGGACCAACAACAGTTGATAATTCACGTCACACCCACACAGGTTACTGACGATGCCACTGTCCTTGAAGTGGAGGACGGATTTGATTATTTGTTTCTATGTTCAAGCTATTTAAACATATACTTTTATAAAGTGGTGGGGGCATCTGTGAACAAATATGTCTTCACAACAGACAGACGACTAAAGGTTTTCGACTTTTTGAAGCCCCGGTAATCTGACTATGACACCTAAAATGTCTTATGAGCTTGCACACAGCAAGGTTCATTAAGGTTGTCCTCTGGCCATTTAACTTGTCATTACTGGTTGCACAGTGATAAACTCACAGTCTACAGTATGGACTTTAAACGCCTGGCAGTTAAAGGATGATTTCTCTTTTTACACCTACAGTCTCGTGGAAAATTCCCCGTTGGTTTAGCTCCTTGGAGAAAGACCGCTGTGTTTCAGCCTCACTTCTCTAGGGACTCCAAAAAACACACTTTATTTAAGCAGCACCTTTTTTTCCATGACATTTTTTTCTCGCTTTGGGAGAACGAAGCAGAGATATCCTCATCCTACACCTTTAAGATCTAGGAGATGTGATGTGTTTGCGAACGGTCCTTTGAGGCCTTTGAACGGCTCGTTGGTAAGAGCATAGAGAGCCGAGTCGTTGGCTACTTAAGCGGTTCCTTTAATGATCGTACCCACATTTCACTGCCGGCAAGTGGTCGTGATCACTTTAAACCCAAGACTGCCTGTTATGGCCTCTGCCAAGGTTATGTTTCTGCCTGTGTTGCTTGTTAGTAAGCAGGATTAGGCAATAACTGATTACCATGAAACTTGGTGGAAGGATCAGGTGGCCTTGGTGGAGGTACGTGCTCTGGAGCTTCCATCTCTTGATATTTCGAGCATTAGCCTCAGCTTATGTCTGACAGAGACAGCTTGGAAAATGCTTTTGGTTTCCCACACGGTTCCTCAGAAGATGAAACAATCTTCAGATCATTAAAAGTGTTTTGACTTATACCGTTTCCACTGCAGCTCAGTACGTTACAGATATAATAAGACAGAGGAGAAGCATTAAGCTCCATTCATTTTCAGTAAATAACACTGTCAGGCTATGCAAAAAGCGCATACTACTGAAAGGCTGCTTACATGTTGTCGACTTTCTAATGCGAACATTTCTATCTCTGTCTCATTACATTTGACTTTGACTCTGTTCTTTATGAGCCTCGCTCTCAATATCTAAGATTGTACAGTCACCGAGTGACAGAGGAGGAGATTAAACGTACTCTACTTATATGATTAATTCAATTTGTCTTTATTTAAAAATATAGCCTTGATCATCATTGCCTCCATGTGAAATCTTTTTTTTAAGATTCTGAAATAATTTCTATTCTCAAGAATCGCTCAGCATTTCTCATCGTATGAACAGAATGAGAGAAGAGTGTAAAAGAAGGACAGACAGGGAGATAAACTAAGCTGGCTGAATGTGAAAATTAAGCTTTTGTCCAAAAACAGCATATTTTACCTCTAAAAACAAAGCTTTACTTTTCTTTTTCCATGCTTTCGTAAGAGTTAATGACAAAGACCACTACGCGTTTGGTAAACGATAATGACACAGCTCCGTGGCTGTGTACGATTCCTCTATAATCTGTGTCATGCACATCTGCAGGGACAACCTACAACACACGGCCTCACTGAGTCATTGGTCTATAGATTTAGAGTGGATTTAAAAAAATGTACTTTTAAAGCCACGAATGGTTCTGGCTCCAAGCTACATTGCTGACCTTTTTACAACGTATATACCGTCACGAGCCCTGAGATCCTCGAATGCTGCCCTCCTGGTTGTTGCAAAGTCCAGGCTTATACATAAAGGTGACGGAGCATTTGCCTTTCCTGCCCCCAGACTTTGGAACAACCTGCCTGAGGAGATCAGGATGGAGAAATGTATTACCTCGCTTTAGACTCTTCTTAAGGCGCACTTTTATAGGCTCGCCTTCTCTTAATGTTTTATTTATGTATTTATTTATTTTGCTGACTTGATATGTTTTGGCTTGTTATACTGCTCTATTGATACTGTTCCTGTGATTACACTTTCATGATTCCTGTTGTTTGTATCATGTAAAGCACCTTGTAAACCTTGTTTTGGAAAGGTGCTATATGAATAGGGTTTATTATGATGGTGATTTACCTCTGATCAAACGCCCACAACTTCCTGGTGACTGGAGTTCAGCGCAGATTTTAAATGCATTTTCTGTAAACTTGACATAAGCTTTGCACAGAGCGTCACATCTATTCCTACACGACTTGGTGGAAGAAACATTCTCGATTATTATCGGAAGATACTGTAATCTTCTCATCAACGTGTAATCAGCCTATAAATCATTCATTTTGATCAAAGTACTGGTGTCGTCATTAACCTGTATTTTAGTTAATTGGGTGACTTTGCAATTATCATCAGTACAAATTGTGATTGTATTGATTACAACAGGATAGCACAGTGTTGTTTTCAGTGATATCAATGTATCCACCAACTGAACAGCTTAGATCTGGACGTGTTGAAATTGCTAAAATTACATCTAATAGAGCAACTGTGCAACAATGAGCTGAATTAAAGAAACAAATGTGCCTCTATTTAATGCTTCATAACTCATCTCGTAACTATCACAGCTCCGTGGTTAAAACTCAAGAAGTACCATTAAATGTGTAAACATAAATTACTTAATTTATTCATCCCCATGGAAATATACCACACTCAAGCTACAATTACTTCAGAAAAGGGATGTGCAACTAAACCTATCAAAATATAAATGAAAAAAAAGGGACATAGGCGGGATTAAAATGCTGTTTCTCTTTGATCCAGTGTAAGAATATAATTAGACAGAACATTTAAGTATGCAACGTATTAAGTACTCAAAGCAAAGTACATAGTACAACACAGTATGCAGAGAAGAGTGCAAACTGGAACAGTGCATATACAGTTTTCTACTTTTGCTCTTTGCTTTTACAGTGCAGTTCTTTGCCCTGTAAGTTTACCAAAATGTACTAAAACAGCTGAAATGTTTCCCCCCAATATTTTCAAGGAGAATATTTCTTCATATTTAGTCCCTGTTGGCTGAATCACACCCCGGTGCAGCTGAAACGCTCAAGATTATCCCAGCATGGAGGATAAGCAGACTCTGAAAAATGGAGCTCCCTTCTCTTCGTTATTTTGCCTGGATATTCCGTTTTCCATCACAACTATGATTTGAATTAGTTTTCAGATGGTTTCCTGGTCTGCAGGGCCACAGTTCAGGCACACAGACAACTGCAGGCTGCCTCACCCGCTACACTCACCTCACCCAACACCTGTCTGAAAATAAAGAAAACACCAATGGGCTGTTTTTTATTTCACTATAAAAATATTTTTTAAAAGACTGTCATTTGTGTATGTACAATATAGAGATACTTGACAAATACAGAGCTTAATTTCCTTTGCTATGCGCAGCATTGAAGGTGTCCTTTTTGATCAATTTAATTATATCAAATGTGAAATATAAACATGGCGTGGTACATTGTAATACGTTCCACTACTTTATCTATGACGTACTCACATGTCAGATTATCTAGTCCATATTTTTCATGATGAAAAACTGTCAACAGCCCAACTACTGACCAATCAGCTCAGTGGAAAACCAGAGTCACCATTCAAGGGTCCTAATGGAGACAAGGGTTTAAAGTAAATGGAGATATAATGAATGAAAAATGACATTATATAGATGAGTGGAATTTTTTTACTGTTTCAGATGTTGATTTAATACAGAAGTGAAGGGGGGAGTTTATCACACAAAATATATTTATCACAATTATTATGGCTTCAGTTTAAACAGATCCTTTGATTCGTGATATAAAACCTGACAGTGTTGATGCTTTGACTCTTATTCTATCACTGCAGCTCAGAACAACAGGAGGAGAGAACTCTGATGCTTTTTATTAGAAAAAATGATGTACACCATGTTCAATATTTGCCATGAACATATAACTGAACTCTCTCCTGTCTGTTTTGGCAGCAGAAAAATTACTTTCCTTTTTTTAAGTATGCATCACATATTTATATAATAGTTTGGTCAACAGACAAAAAAACAATAATACAAACTCTGTATTTTTCTCTCATGTAACCTTATCATAATTTTAACAATCACAAATTTTTTACTTGTGGTTCTGACAACCTTTTTTTTCAATAAAAACTCTGAACCAGTTCATAACCAGCTTTGTAGCAGGACGACCCATCTTAGGTTCAGTGAAGCCAGATAATTCAAAGATATCCTGAGTAAGATAAACTCATTCCATAGAGTAGGCTCTGTGGTGTGTGTGTGTGTGTGTGTGTGTGTGTGTGTGTGTGTGTGTGTCTCAGACTGTGCGGGTTGTGTGTCGCTATGTCTGCCTGAAAGTGACTTGTTGTGACACACGTCTGTGGATGTGTGTGTTTTAAGCATGTCACAGACTGTGTGTATTCACTGTGTGTGTTTCTGTCCTTGTGTATTTTTACGAGGTCTGTGATAAATTTGGCTCTACGTGCTAACTCCCCCATCTAGAGGATTGATAATTAAATCTCATGGTCATAATGGCGGCCGCAAAACAAACAGCAGGAGTGTGTTAGTTGGAAGAAGAGGACAAGAGTAAAGGATAAAGGCTGCAAAAGAAGGGGATGAACGAAATATGTGGAGATAAGGTAAAAAAAAAGATTGAGAGTTGTCATGTGATGAAGCAAGATTTCAAGTGTGTGAGGGAAAGCAGAAGGCCGAGGAGAGAAAGAACGAGAGAGAGAGGGAGCGTGAGGGGGAGGATCATGGGAGGGTTGGACACAGAGAGCATGGGCTGAAAATGCCAGGAGACAGTGTGCGGTAAATAAAAGGCTCTTTATGGCCGGCTGAGCGATTTAGTGGATTTATCCTCTTACAAAAGGTCAATGCCCGTTTGGAGCAGTACCAAAACAACAAGAGAGCGAAAACAAGAGGAAAAAAATAAACCTTCCGTCTCAAGCCGTAAATGGCATGACCAGTAAACAAATATGACAACAATGACAGCCGCTCAACAGATGGCTCCGTAATAAACCGAAAAACAAGCAGAAAGCAAATGAACAAGGGCTTTTGGAAAGGAAAAATAAAAAGCTTGAAATGTAAAAAAGTCCCAAAACACAAGCTTCAGCTTCAGCTTGGAACTGGAGCGTAATGCAGCAGGACACAAAAGGAGATACAAGGGGCTTATGACAGCTTGTGGGTATTTTACTAGGATAATTGCGTAATATGTGGTGGAACCAGGAATGGAAATAAACCAGATTTCACCAGAAAGTCGTCCTGGGAGTTCACACTTGGACATTCCCCCTGAGGTTTTCAACATTTGGGAATGCTTTTATATGAAGCTGGGTCAGGTTCGAGATGGTGCAGGGAATATTCAGGGGCTGAACAGCCTCGTGTCAACCAGCAGGGGAAAACGATAGAGGGAGAGAGAATAATGATCAGAGAACAGGTTGTAGTGAGTGGAGAAGAAAAGGTATGAATGAGTAGAGGAGGATCAGTGAGCACATTTTAATCAGAAGTAAATGAGGGAGAATGAGTGGGCAATAAGGGAGGAGACGTAAAGGGATTAACACGGAGACAGACAGCGAGAGAGAGAGACAGAGAGAGCGAGAGACACAGAGGCGGGTCATTAGGAAGTCTCTGGTGGAAAAGAGTGAGGCATTATCTTTTTAATCCTTACTTAATATTCCTGCTCAAGAAATATGTGGGAGGCACAGGAATATAAGTTTAGCCCACATATCTCCTCATCCTCCCACTTCTAATCACTCATTGCCTTTATTGTTGCACTTCATTCCCACCTCCCCTTTAATGCCTGCACATTTTCTTTTCATCGCTTTATGTAAGGATTTGTTTAACCAGGATTCTCCCACTGAGATCACAACAGGCTTTCTTCCGAAGGAGACCTGGCCAACAGCCATTCAGCAGAAAATAAAGACATCTCATAAACAGTAACAGACAAGGGAAGAAAAGAAAAAGTGACGAAAGTGATGAAAGAGGACAAACATTGGCCATATTCTACAGCTTTCAACTTTCAACAGCTGGCAAGTCATACTGGTGGCTTGTTGATTGTCTTCCTGCAGGGTTTAACGTACAAAGCTTTGATGAAAAACCAACCAAACCATGAGAATGTCTGTATTATTCCCCACATTACTGAATAAAATCACATTGACATGGATTTTCCATTTGTCCTTAGTGTCAGGGTTTTCAAATAATGGCTCCCCTGTGACACGTTCAACCGAATTTACATGAATACTGAAGCCTTCATTTCTGTCAATTGTTTCACATTATATTTCTCACAGCTGCTGATAGATGAAAACAAAATGCATCAATGTAATACATTGTGAAACCACTTCACTGTTGTGCTTCACCCTCACTGCTCCCTCTTGACACTTACAAGGTTTATTATTTATAATGGATGGACATAGGTGTTCATTTATGATCAATTATTGGCAAACATTGTGTCAAAAATAATTAATCACCCGTAGGGCTGGGTGATATGAGTTCAAATCAATATCACGATTTGTCAAACTTTTACCTTGATTACGATTAATGAACGATTATTTCATGATCGTTCCCCCAAAAGGTCTGCCTTTTTAAAAATAGGTTTAAATACGTGTCTCATACACTCTAGAGCGAATCAAACGAATACAAAATTAACTTCCTGTACGTGTGTCCTAATTACTTCTGATTTGTGTCTGTGTTTTTTGTTAACGTGTATTTATATATTAAAATCTGAGACACCCCGTGCAATAACAACACAGAGGAAGGACCCAAAAGCAGATGTACCAATACTTATACTTATAACAGAATAGGGAACAGGCTTAGTCTGAGGCGATGCAAGCAAATGTCAAAATCCAGAGACGGCAATCCAATCAAACAATCTAATCCAAGAAGAGCAGGCGACAAACAAGAGTCCATTAAACAGCCAATAGTATAAATCACAAAAATCCGTCAGTAAGTTTCTTTTGCTGACAAGCTATTATGGTGAGTAGCAACCAGGAAGTTGTTGAAATGCTTATTTTTCATTTGCATACCTCACATGAAGCTTGATATGTATGAAGTCATTATTCAGTGCCACTTTATCTCAGTCGGTCTGATGTAACCCAGAGATTACACAATAAAAAAAAAAAGTAATCCCAAATTGCTCCTTATTAATAAACATCCGGGTAAGCAGGCTCACTTCCTCTCTTCTCGCTCTGCTCTGGTGATCAGCGGGCTGCGGCAAAGATGAACGCTCAGCGTTCTCCAGACTGAGTTTCCTTCTCTTCTAAAAGCAGCTGTTTTGACCTTTGTCAGATGTTGCTGGACCTCATCAACACTGACTTTGATTGAATGCTACCCAGAGCACATGAAGTGAACTGAACTCAACCTCCCTTCCACTTAATGTGCTATGAAAGTCTGAAACATAGTGTTTTGTGCCATTGCTACATTGTCGCTATGTGCAGCACTTTTTGCCCTATTCTCTCTCTCTCTCTCTCTCATTGGAACCCGTGGACCCTGGATGTGGAAAATATATGAATGAATTCAATGTAACTAAATGATTGAACTGAGAAAAGCATATGTTTGTGCATTTTTGCATTACTGTTTATTTTGTGGTTATAAAGAAAAAGGTGCAATACCTGTATAATTTATGTGTCCTGGTCATGGTATTCACACATCGGGCTCCTGCAGAATTTATTAGTCCACAAAAATAATCTGGATAAATCCTATTGGCTAGACTAACATTTGGTGAAAGTAGAGTAACCACATTTCAACTCAAAAAGCATTTAAACTCTTCATCTTTAGAGCAAAATGGTGTCTTTACACAATGCTCAAGGGCAAATTTGAGCTGCATAGAGACAAAGCTGAGATTGTCCCAAAAACATAATGACACAGTATAAACATACAGGTGTGTTGATATTTGCAAATGCCAATAAAAAGGCAAATTTAAGAAGACATTTTTTCAACAAAGAGAAAATACCCTGAGACCCAAGACTGTTTTTTTAACATGTAAACTTTCACTGTGACTTTAAGGACTAATAGTATACAGCTGACAGTTTTACTGGAATATTTAGTTTTTCTTAAGGGGGAAGAAATGTACCTTTGATTACTTTTTAAATATCCAATGATAGATAGATAATTCTTGATTTATAATATGTACATACACTTCATATAATTACGATTTAAGTGGAAGGTCATCTGAGTTGTGTGAAATTGCTTTGACCTCAGAGCCACATGTGACATTTAACAGAAACATGCAATTTGTGCGTGGACGCTGGGATTTTCAGGCGACTACCCCAATGGCCACTTAACGCTCTTTAGGGCAGAGATGCCTTAATTTCATAAATAAATTAAATAAAATGTGACAATGCATTAACCTCAGTGAACCCTTTGACATTTAAAATGAGTGAGTCACCGTTCTTCTTTTAGTTTTCTTACCCTCGCTCTGCACATATGCACCCATGCACACACTTTGTGGCAAGGGACACACAAGCTCAAGGGCAAAATGTGCATACATACCTAATATTAGATATTCTTTACAGAAGACATTGGCTTGTTTTCTTGAAGGAAATCGGAGTGAACCCTGTGGCACAAATGTCCCTGAAGCCATTTACTGGCACAAAGAGCGAGAGAGAGAGAGAGAATCCTGCAACAGATTGAAGCCATCAGGTCCAACAACAGAGTCAAAGTCAAAACTGTGATCTTTCATTGATTTGCCTGTAGATCAATGACCAGGTAATGTAGGTTGTGTCTCACCCATTCCCTGATTCCCTCACTCCATCCACTCTGCCTCTTCTGGGGTGTTTCTGTTTGCAGAAGAGCACATTGGTGGGTATTGATACTTGTGACACACTTTCAACTCTCCAGTGAATAAGGCTACATCCATACTTCTACGTTTGAATCAACTCTGCTACAGATACACCTGGCGTCCACACTACTCCGGAGTTTTAGAGCCGCTAAAATAGGGTAAGGAAATGCTTCTTATTTTTCTATAAATGTAAACACTTGTAGACTGAGTTATTATTCAAGCAATTAACAACCAAATGCTTCCTGTTTTACACCAGCAAACCCACGCCTAGTGTACGTGAGTGGTCACATGATGTGCGATTTAAGGTGCAATAAAGGTGATACAAACTGATACAGAGCCAAAACGAAAATGTAGTAGTATGCATGTAGCATAAGAAAACAGATAAAGACACAGCTTCTAAACTGCAAATCCTGTTGTCTGTTTCAGTTTGTTTTGTAGTGCACATTCATAATTAACTATGATACTGCAAACCAAAGTCTTTCTTGTACGAAAGCACTCAGCCTCTGCGGACTTGAAAAGTGACCGTGTCAAGTTTGGATTCACAGCACTTACTCTAACAGATTCCAGTTGTGTTGGTCTCGCAGCAGGGGAACGGTCCGAAAACACTTGATGCTTCACAAATCACATCAGCGGTGGGACAATCCGCTTCCCTGCTGTAAATAGGTCAGCTCCTAAATGCACTTCGAGG
This sequence comes from Hippoglossus hippoglossus, assembly GCF_009819705.1. NCBI lineage: Eukaryota > Metazoa > Chordata > Actinopteri > Pleuronectiformes > Pleuronectidae > Hippoglossus > Hippoglossus hippoglossus. The sequence goes on from NC_047172.1 coordinate 20,158,414, forward strand.
TTGTGCTGAAAAAGCTTTCCTGGATTAGTTTGGGATATTACTTTGCAGAAAGAAGGACTTTGGGAACAGAGCGCCGTCAGTCGAGTCTGTGAAAGTGAACACTGCTTTGAGTTCGGTGGATTAGAAGAATAACCTTGTCTGACAAACTTCAGCGTGTCTAATTAAATCTAATAACTAAAATAATCCGGTGATGGTTGTATTTACATTCATGGTCACACTGAAAAAGATAACTGCTTAACAGCCACCTTTCCTTATTCTTCACCCATGGTTGTGCTGCTTAGAAAGGCAGACAGTCAGTAATTGTAAGGCATGAGGGTGGGTGAGCAATTGCATGGGTAAGTGAGTGCATGTGTTCTTAGTGTTTGTGTGTGTGTGTGTGTGTTGGAGGGGGGGGGGCTTTTGGGTACACAAATGTATCAATGATAAACTACATGGAACTGTAGGCAAGAGGACACACACACAGTCTAAAATAAGTCCGTTATTTTGCCGATGATAGCTTTGCTCTCAGCTCTTGGCTTCTGTTTGGGGCCAAAGAGTATTATTACTGCGTGGGAGATAACAGGAACACACACACACGAACATGCGGAGAGAACTTCAGAGGGGGAAATTGCTGAGTTCAGCACGATTCAGGCTGTTGTAAAGTAATGATGCAGGGAGATGTAGCAGCCTGAGGGAAAGACCTAGAGACTCAGGGATGACCAACACAGATTCCAAGTCAATTCAAATCTATTTTATTCGTATAGCACCAAATCATAACACACATTATCTCAAGGCACTTTGCATAGTAAGAGCGAGACTTTACAAAATGATAGAGAAACCCAACATTTCCCACAACATGGAAACACTTTGGTGACTGTGGAGAGATGTCAAAAAGAGGAGAGAGGGAGGAGAGAGGGGGGAGAGAGACGAGAGAGAGGAGAGAGAGACCATGAACAGTTAACTGCCCTGGTATGATTTCACTTATACTTGGCCAAGTGAGCACAAATCACTAGTGTGCATACATTTTTTTATTCTGAAGAAGCGTGATGGACAATGGAATGCCACAGACCAAATGGACATGGAGTCAATTAAACCCCCAGAATGCAACACAGGCGGCAGCATGATGCGCCATCAATGAACAGACAGGAGCAAGAGTTGCATCACATGCCACCTTTTAACAGTTCACACTCTCTGACTGGCTTCAAACAACACATTTCTCTCCTGTGATAATTTCCTATTGGACAGGCCTATTCTCAGTGCTGAACCAAGGCATCTATTTAACGTAACGTAGCGCAGACACAAACAAACCAGCTCATTTCGCAAATTGATGTCCACAGATTCTGCTGCAACATAGAAGACAGGATAAATACATCTATAATATCAGCATGTGGACTCGGGAAGAACTTTAGTGAAGACAAATTCCACGAGTTCCTCTTATCAGACCCATGAAATGAAGGGATGAAGGCAGAGGCTTCTGAGGGAGAGGGACATTTTTCATCTCCAAGACACAACTTCAGTTCCTGATCAAAAAAGACTCAACACACCTACTGCCCTGAACATGCTGTTAATGGTAGAATGATCAGAAAGCAGCCTCTGATACAGGGATATCAGTACTTTTGTTTAAACTCAGTCCAAGTGTTCTGTTTTAATTACTTATGAACCTATCCATGTTCGTGTGTTTGTGTTTTGAGAGGTCTGAGTGAAATCCTCTTTTCATCCAGCTGCTCTGGCACGAGGGAAACACAACTACTGAACATATTCCACTGAAAACATAAAGGGTGATTCTGCCGCTGTAAGCTGCACTGTCAGCGTGTTTTTATTTATGTGTATCATTCATTACCTCTTGCCATTGTGCACATCGACAGTATCCTGCACCCTGGGGTTTTCAGCCTCCACTCCTCAGCAGCTCCGTGCCTGGATTTAATTATGGGTCAGGTCTTATGATAACTGGATGACTTGATTAAGGAATTGATTTATAGATAATTGCAGGAAAGAGATCAGTTCAGGTTTGGGACGGGAAAAATAATCATTTGACTCAAAGTTTGGACTTTAGCTGACAATACAAACGTCTGAAGCTCAGGACTCTTCTGAAGGACAACCAAATGTTTTAGAAAAGAAATTTTAAGATCTCGCCTGACTGAAATTTAATTACTAAAATGAATCGAGTATTTCTTAAAACACTAAGAAAATCATCACATTACTGAAGTGTATTACTAAGTGATGCCCAACTAACCGCTGGCTAATTGCACGCAATTTGAAGTGACCCCCGAAGTAGTGTTACACGATCAAAGTAAAGATGAATCAAGCCTTTGCTCCTTAAGAAAATTAATTCATTACAGGCAACAGGGCGAGGGCAAAAGATCTTTTTCTTTCCGCTCTATCCACAGACTGTATTATGCAGGATTAATCAATATCTGGTTCAAGGACAGGTGTCCTGGCAACACTGCAGCCTGAACCTGTTACTCCAGAGAGAAGCTCATTCGTTTGACCACCGCAAATATCCAAAGATGAAATTTGCCATGTCCGATGTGATACAAACAATCCTCAACCACAGGGTAAGACTGTTTATAACTTTGAGGGACACACCCTAGATGATCACTTCATTAACTTATTAACTAGCATATTTCCAGCCCACTTAAAAGAGAAGCTCTCCCCTGCCACGTTTATATATTGAACTCTACTGACAAACATGTATGACTTGAAATACTAATACTGTCTAATGAATAATTCCTGTCAAAGCTCTCCCACACCTGTTGAATTACTGAGTGGTGCAGTGCTGTGCAGCATGGACTTTGTAAAGTGCTGTTTGGATATTATGCTCTTTACAAGACCGAGAGGTAAAAGAAAAGTGAAAACAGAAAAGCACAAAAACGCAGAAGATGACAATGATTAATGTGGCAAATTTGCTGGCATCTACAATATGCAGCTAATCCTTCAGAATTTACACCAAAAAAAACAAAAAAACAACAACACATCCTTCTACAATAAATGGGTTCAGAAGGTTCTTCTAAATATGAGGACAGCAACCAAGTAATGTTTGTTACCCTGGTTCTCTGAGTGAAGGCGCATTTTCCATATATGCCATCCTGTTATTGCCTCCAATTTTCAAAACACTTCTTATCCAAATGCTCTTCCTCTGCAGAGGGCGGAGTGTTACCTACCACAAGTATTTAGGGACAGCTAATGTTTATTGAATTAGTTATTTGGGGTCTTACAGTGTAGATGGCAGAGATCCAGGCCAAGACTCCATCTTCCGTTGGTTGTACATGATCAACATCCCACCACTTTCTAAAAAAAGAAAAATGTCAACGTGTCTCCTCACTAACACAAACAGTGACACTTTTTGTTCGGGTTTTGGCTCCAGACAATATTTGAGCTAATCTCTTAACGGCTATCTGCATATAAATACAGACAGATCAAATTAAAAAGCTGATGTTTATAACAAGTTTAACTCCAGGCTACACCCTTGTAGCTCTGTAGCTCCCTTCTCTTAAACCTCCTTTCTCGGAGCAACAAATCAGGTAAACCTCAATTGGCCCCGTTGTGGGTATAATTAACCAGCTGGCAGGGTGCTGAACGCTGTTTAAACTCACCAAACTGCAGATTCCTTCCACCACACAGCCTTTTATTGAGCCCACAAGATTACCCAGCCCACCATGAGAAAACCAACCTCCTCTTTAGGCAGCTACAACACCTCTGTCTTACTCCGTCTCTCCCGTACACACTTGTGGAATCAAAACAATCAGTGAGGGTTACAGTTGTTCGCACTGGTGCTTTAAAGCAGAGCATTGCCTCCCACAGATGGTTTGTCGTATGTTCAGTCCCTGGACATATGGGTGGAGACGGTGCATACATGGTGAGAAATAGGAGGTTTCACCATGCAGCTCTCACCCATTGAACACACTAAGCTTTCCAATGCTGATTAAATTAGTAATGCTTTCTTTAAATCATTTCACAGAGGCCTTTGTGATGCCTCTTGAATATCTTATGTGCCCTCACTACGAGTTGTTGTGTGGGTAATAAATTAAAGCATTTTCATCTGATCACTCAGAAATTCTCTTTGGTTTCAGTGATGTGTTGGTTGTCTTTGTTCTTTCCTTGTTTTGTTGTCTGTTACTATGCCTCTCTTTCCTTCATACTATGTTCCTCCAGTAATTTTGCATTGTTGGGGCCTCTCCACCTTTCACAATGATGTGACTGTAACTTAAATGATCACTGCTGAGACCAAATGGTAGCCGTTGATCAAACATTGGTAGATACTATGTAATCCCATTGATCTACCTACCTTTGACTTTTTTTAATCAGTAATTACTTACTACCCCAGATGATTAAAGGATGAGTATTGTTTAAGTTGATCTCAAGTTATTGGTTTTCTGTAATAATTCATCCTCTTCAAAATGGGTTCCAACCGAAGAGACGGGGAATAACTTACACAGTAATCTTTCCAAAAATGAATTATGAGCTCACGCAGCCAAAGGAAATATGAGCCATCAGCAGGCTCCATCTATCCATGATTCCCTCCATCCATTATCTTTACTCCGTATCCTCTGAAGGTCGCAGGGGGACAGCCCAACATTCACCCCAACATACCTACGGCAAATTAAGACTCAATTAACCTAACCCCAACCTGCATGTTTTTGGACCTGGAGAAAACCCATGCAAAGAAAGTAACAGAATAACCAGGATTGAACCAGGAACATTCTAGCTGTGATGTGACAGTGCCAGCCACTGCTCCCTTCGTGCTACTCCAACAGCTCCATCGTGGTTATCCTCTGAAGCTTTATTGTATTGTGTCCATGTGGTGAGCCTACAAACAAGTGTATATACAAAGGCTTTGCAAAAAACACTGCAAAGACACGCAACTGTGGAAGTTTAATGCTAAAAAAAAAGCGTTCTCCAGCCATTGGTAGGTCTCCTGATATCAGCCACTTCCTCTATCTGGCGGTGGTATATGCCATGTAATGGGGATTGTCCATCCATGTTGCTTGCTCCTCGTCTTCTTCACCTTCATCCGGTTTCTGCTGTCTGAGGCATTCACCGATCAGCTTATCATTTGGGGCCATTTTCTTGATGTATTCATGGACTTGGGGTGAAACCCCTCCATGCATGGTGAGGAGCTTTCTTGTCTTGATATCTGTGGCGTCTATCTCCTCTTTTGGCCTGTTTATGATGCCAGCTGGGTATCTGATGATTGGTAGTGTGTGCATGTTGATGGCCGGGATCGTGCCATTCAGCTGACTTTTCAGGACTTGCGAACCCTCTGGAAGTATTTAGCTGTGGTTGACTGCCTTGCAGCCTCCTCATGATTGCCATTTGCCTGTTGATCCCCAGGTATTTGTAGCTGTCCTGAACATCTCCTATTCTGCCCTCTGGTAGCTCCACCCTTTCCGTTGTGATCATCTTGCCTCTGTTTGATACCATCCGACAACACTTGTCTAGTCCGAATAACATGCCTATATCTTTGCTGTAGATCCTAGTGGTGTGGATTAGTGAGTCGATTTCTCGCTCATTCATGGCATATAGCTTGATGTCATCCATGTAGAGCAGGTGGCTGATTGTTACCCCATTTCGGAATCGGTATCCATATCCACTCTTTGTGATGACCTGCCTGAGGGGGGTTCAGGCCTATGCAGAACAGCAGTGGGGACAGAGCTTTCTCCTTGGTATATGCGCACCTGATGTTGACCTGTGCAATGGCTTTGAGTTGGCCTCCAAGGTTGTCTTCCACAGTCCCATAGAGTTGTTGATGAAGGTTCTTAAGGTCCTGTTGATGTTATACAGTTCTTGGCATTCCAGTTTCATTGTGTCTGGCATTGATTCATAGGATTTCTTGTAGTCTATCCAGGCAGTGCAGAGTTTGGTCTTCCTGTTCTCAACTGGTATTGGTTGACTGCTCTGTTGACCAGTAGCTTGGTGCTTGGCTCCTCTGGTGTTACTTGCCAATTCCTTTCTGTGCCTCGCTCATGTATTGACCCATATGCCTACGCATCTTTGCCGATATGATGCCTGATAGGAGCTTCCATGTTGTGCAGAGACAGGTTATTAGCCTATAGTTAGATGGGATGGTTCCCTTATATATATATATATATGGAGTGACGCCTGCGAGCTAGTTCAGGCAGCCAACTCGAGCTGCGCTGCTCCAATCATGTGACATACCTCATGTGACATACCTCATTCTCCACCACCATCTATAATACACACCCACCTTATCAGGGGGTCTATTTAAGCAGAGAGCCCCTCCACCACCCCAGCATCCACCTGTAGGCTCCGACGGGGGGGTTACAAGTATTTCCTCATCACTCCCATCATTCCTGTGTAATCATATGGGGGAGTGATTACGTTGGAGCCCAGACGCCAAACACTAAACCTGTTCTACTGCTGCAATAAACGTTTGAACGTGAGTTGTCTGACTGAACTAATCTTATGCTGTGAATAAAGTGCGATTGTCTTCCAATACAACCTCTACTTTTCAAACATGCTGTTTAAAAATCCCAACTTGGTTGTGCTATGAACAGGTGAAATGAGAAAAACATAATCAAGGTACAATTTTAATATAGATCAAGCAAATTATCACTGCTCTAAAACTAAATGCATTGACAAGAGAGTACTGGAGTTTCATGGATATATGTAAGAACTTTCATGGTACATTATCGTAAGTTAAAAGATTACGTGTGTCATAAAGCCTGCTATGTTGAGGTGAAATGATGAACATTGAAATATAATTCCTCCAAAAGGCTAAATGGAGCATTTACAATAAGAATGAGTAACAAGACAAAGTGAATTAGTCTGACAGTAAGGTGTCTGTGAGCTTCCAGCCGAGGCAGCTGCTGTGTCAGTTGAGATCACACAGTGTCCTAATAGGATCATGTGAAGACTCATCCTGTCAACCAATGAATTCAACGGAGAGGGAAAAAAGAGGGGAATAAAACACACACACACACACACACACACACACACAGAAAAGGCAATACGACTTCAAACAAGGCCTTTCTAGTGAAACCAGTCAATCTGAATACAGCAAACAGTTGACATTTTCTACAAATCTTTCCTTCTTATCCAAACACAAAGCACAAACGGCACAAATGTAAATGACTGAAGAATGCAAACATTTTTTTCTATCTTATTGGTTTGAGATGAATCTTGTGTAAAGTTTCTCTGCAGCCTGACATGGTTTCTTGCAGGCAGCAGCTGATGATGATGGTCCCTCGCCACAAGCTACAGCTGTTAGATACATTTACATAGACAGCAATATTCCAATATTAAGACAACAGTCTGAATAAGATACTATCATGTTAACAGCATTTCCTGATTACCTCAACCAGAATAAGTTCATACTCGGAGTAAGCTTAGTCACAGAATGTAGACATGTATAAGTCTTAATCACAGTAAAATGTCTTTTTGGAGTTTTACTGCATTTTCCAACATCAACATATGGCAGTTGCTAACTGCTGTTTGATTAATGCCCTGGGTGTTAGGGTCAACATGTACTATGGTGTAAGGTTGGCGTGAGTCATATTCAGACTATGTCTGTTACATGTAAACAGGAATATGATTGGAATATTGCATTAACAACTCATGTAAACATCTTAATCGAAATAACGTCTTATTTAGAATAAGGACAACAGTTAAAATATTTCCGTCCACTTAAACGTAACCACTGTTGCGTTTACATGACAAGAGACACGATAGGCCTATGATCAGCGCTACTTTATCAGGGCAGACTGGACACTACTGTGACTTGCTATGGGAAAATGATGATAAGGGCTGACTAGCTAGTTTGCATGTCAGTAGAGGAAAATATGTAATAGAAATAGAAGCAAAACACTTGCAGGGCTCTCCTCGGCAGCAGACAGTTAGTTTGATGCTGATCTCAAAATGTTTTCTATAGGCTGGTAAGTAAATAGCTGTTAGTGCTAACATTGACTTTAGCAGCAGCAATGTTTAGTAGAAAGTAGCGTATTGTAGAAGAATTCACAAGACAGAGAAAGTTCAGTGAAATGTTCATCACCAAGAATTTTAATTAGTTTACACATTTACCAATGTAATTCTGATTACGAACTAAACAAAAAACAGCTTGTTTCTGCTTGTTGAATAGTGGTTCTTTCATTGTGTAAGACGTCGCATGCACAATTTTCTATTCAACTGTGAAATACATGAAATTTCTCGAACAAATGAGGAGTTTCACATTTCATCACGATGGATAATGAAGAATTAACTTATACAGTAATGCATCATGAGTGGTAATTGCTGAACTATTAATATTATAACCTCTCTTCCACATCTCCCTTGTTTTCTGCAGCAGAATGAAGCCATCAAATGACGCATGCATACTGAAAGCACTTATTGTTTACCTCAACAAAGAACCACAAAACCTCATAAGGGAGTACCCTGTAAGTATTTTTGGCCTCCGCTTTCCACAGAATTACGCTCCAGAGACCGAAAACGTGATTGCTGTTTGCACGTCTTGGAGCTATTTCCAAACAAACTCTTTCCGATGTAGAATCATGTCACCAAGTGCATCAGTGTGACTCATTGGCTTGTTTTTAATAGATTTGGGACAAGAATGGAGCTGTAGGACACAGAAGAATAAGATGTGTCAGACAGTGGATACACACACATTCTTTGTTATTAGCTCAGTTCATTGTTCGGTTTGGATCCAAACATGACATTTGATGACAATAAAAAAAACATTTCCATGTGCTTTAACATGGCCTCACTTCCCTCAGGACAGACAGAAAGACTAACTCACATTATTAACTGCTGTTTAGAGGTGTTGTGATGGATGTTTCAGTCTAGTTTCTAAAGTGTAACACTTTGTAAGGCCTTTTATATCCATGGGTGAAACATGTCAGTGGCAAATAATGTCCAAACTAGAAAAGCCACACCAAATGTTTTCTGGAGGAATGGTAATCTCGGGGGCCTGGACAGAGGGCACCTTGAGAAAATGTTGTGAATGTTTATTGTTCACTCACTTAGGTACTACGCGTGTTGCTGGAGGAATCTAGTAAAGGACACACCCTAGAAATCAGACTAAAGATTGTAAAGCGCTCTACTCTGTAATCTTTGACTCAGTTTCTGCCACTTCCGGGTTTCTATGCGGTAGAGACCAACAAAGATGGCGACCGTGGAGGAGATTGGCATTTGGGTATTGTTAAGATTAAGACAAAACCCAGTGACACATCATACAAATGAGGGTAATTCCAGACCTGCTCACACAGCTTGTCTTCAAAACTGCCCACCTTTTTCATTTCCCAGATCAAGAAAGTTCTTGCTTCGGGTTCTTTAAGAATCAGGACCAAATTAGTGTTAGTGAGAATTTTCCGCCACTTAGGAGGGTTTCCACTGCTCTGATATGTTTGGTGAACATAACACTAACCTGACCTATGAGTTGCTCATCAGGCATCCAGTCAAACCTGGATGCAGTGATGAGTTTTGGAAATGTGTTTCTCTTCCTGAACCTATAGTGTATAGAGTCCTGAACAGATCTGCAGTAATTAGTCAAGTAATCAATAAGTCAATCAATAAAAGACCCAGTTTTTAAGGTGCAAAATGATAGTCCTTTAAGTGGTGTAGATGCTGGATAAAATGTAAACAAAACAAACCAGAAAAAAACTCTTGGGCTTCAAAGCATCACTGTAGCAGATCTATGCTTAACACTTTACAATACGTGTTGAGATCCAAATAGTTGAAAGAAATTGTTTGAGTACTTTTCATACTTTGTTCCAGTGTTCATGCAAGATAAAGTTGAGCCTCAATTTCACACTTGAGGAGCAATTTGATTAAACTTAATCAGAATAACAGTGTAAGGCATTTATGAAAGTGCTTTGTTGAGAATTACTGCAGCTAAGCTCTGAGAAAACTGAACCTAATGTTTTATTAGCCGTCAGTGTGTGTCTGCCGTTGTATGCTTTACCACACTAATTTTGCTCCAATCGATTTCCATTTCTATTACGGCAAAATGTGTTTTTAGCAAGATAAAGTGACACATCTCTGCCTGTGTCTTCTCCCTCGTACCGACCTCTGCTGTATGATTAGCCGCTGTGGGACTTCATCACAGTCCACCTATTGATTGCGGATCAACTTAATGAAGGTGACATTTTAACCCACCAGTCCAGAGCATGTCATAGACTCTCCGGGGAGGCCGGGATTGAAGTGGAGAAACAGGAAGTAATTGATGTATCTGATTGGCTGACCAATTTGTCCTGGTATCCCTCTATATAGTGTGTGTGACAGTGAAATGTACAGAGTGAGCAGACTGCTTTTAATGAGTTTGAAACGTATAATATGAAAACATGAAATCCTCTCTATATTAAAAGGAAACATTTGGGCTATGATGCTTCATCGTCAACACAGCTGCCATGTCTTCTTTAAATAGATCAGTGTAAATAGTTTAGAAACATTGGCTTCCATAACTAAGTAAGAGATTCAATGGAATGTTTCATTTCTAATATTAATATTTCATACTTTTGCGTTTCATCAAAGTACTTTAGATTCTGGAGCTCAGTATGATAGCGAATCATCTATCTCAGTTTTCAGTTCTAACCTGAGACATTATGTTTGATGGACTGAACACTCCGACTTATAGCATTTCAAATACAACCTGAATGAAAATACTGAGATATCAATGTTAGTCCATGGCTTTTGTTTTTGAAATAAGCATTTTATAGATATCTTTTCAAAAATATGTAGAAATTGAGTTTATCACAAAGGCATAATACAATACTGTGAGAATTTCTGACATGTTTGGTAAATCACCAGTCATTCTTTCCAGAAAAATGTTTGCTGTAAATGTAACTGGAGTATATGCTACAGTCCTCTTCCTTGAAGCCTGTGTTTGAACTTAAGGATAAAGATTTTGTCACTGTTTTATATTTCACACCAACATTTATTAGTCACCCCAAACATAGAAAATACATGAATTTTACTTATTTTTAACCAAAACCATGACAATTCCGTAACCAACAATTTAAACATTTCCTTTCTGCCTAACTTTGTCAGGAATTGTATCTTTCAACAGTGATTTGTAAAGGTACTGGAAGGTGCAGACATGCCTCAGACCTCATTGTTGTACAGCTGCAGTTTACATCTCCCTTACCTGATCCTGGTCCACCAAGCTGTAATAGACTTACCACTGTGCCTTGAAAGTCACCAACTGCAATTGCAACTTGTGAGAAATGCTGTGGCTGTTTTTTTCCCTGGTAGTCCACAAGGCACCGTTATGGGCCCACTGCACATTCGAAGAGGAACCTCAATGTGTTGGTAGAGGTGAAATCTATTTTTCACCGTCAAACTGAAATTTTGTTAGACTGTTTTATCAAACATCGCAAATGGTCTCCCACACAATTACTGACATGACATTTCAGACATTACAGTGGTGTTACTGTTAAAATGGGAGCTTTAAAGACTTTCTCAAAATAATAATTATTAACAATGTGAACACCATAACTGCTGGTAATAATTATAATGCTTGTAATTTATATGAATTTTTTCAGAGGAGTAGTTCCACTGTACCCTGCACAGCTCTGCTCTTCTAAAGCCGCTTTCACACATGCAATGACATCCAAACATTTTACCAACATTTCTGTCAGGGGATGTATGTAAGGACATAAATGTCTGAGTCAGTCACTTCGGGAACTTTGGGGAACTTTTTCTGCCAAACCCCCAGTAAAATATCGAGAAAATGTCCCTGTTAGCCCATGTAAAAATATAGGAGCAAATTGTCACAGCAAGAGAGTGGGATGTTGATGATGTTTCTGTCTACAACAATCATTGAACTGGAATAATACAAACATGTCACAGTAAAAAAGAGGAGCCATACATGTCGAACACGAAGATGTCTACTTGGTAAGACCAGATTCGCAAACTTGTAGCGACAAGGGCTGACAGCAGTATTCTCGCTATGTCCTGCCTTCTACATCCTCTACCGTAGTGCTCTGCCCGGCCGTCTCCCCTCGCCGAAATGTTCTGGAAAGTTTTGTATGGTTGGGTGAGGGTAAATGTCTGACTCGGTGTCAGACAGCTGATGTGCTCTCTCTCTCTTATATAATAATATTGCTTCAGAGAAAAACTAAATGCTGTTCTCCATGTAGTCATCAATATGCAAAAATCCATGCTGGCTATTCTGAATTTCGGACTTTTCCCACACACTTCCATTCTCCATCTGCCAACAAAACAGCCATCTCATGCATTTTTCATGCAGCCTGTTTAAACTGGCACCTGTCTCTTTGTTAAATGTGATTTGGTTTGAGCCAAAACCAACTGCGGGTGTTTCTATTTGTTTTGTCTACTTACCTGTTCATGCATCAGCTCAACTTTTAAATCCATTATTCCAACAGGCTGTGTCCGTAATTCATCCTGTCCATTGGAGGATTTTCAGTTTTGCAGAGGTCGGAGATGAGAGCAGCCGTCAAGCGACAGAGGTCAGCGAGCGAAACTGAACTTCCGACCTCACAAATCTATCACCTCTTAACCGATCACTGGCTCAGTCCTGTGTGTGCTGAGGAGGCTTTGTGGAAAGCTGACTTTTTTTTTCCCCCTGATGTTCAGGGGTTTTGTCAATTTCTGCAAGTCTGTGTTTCTGTGTGTGTGTGTGTGTCCGTGCGTGTGTGTGTATCTGCTGAACCATCACAAACACTCTGCTCTTTTCTCCCCTCTTTCAGTATTGTGTTTATGGTAATTCTGTTTTAATTTACCCCTGCAGCATGAAATTGCTATAAACAGCAGCTCAGATTGCCGGTGGTGCAACAGGCTAAACATCTTGAATCTTCTTCATAATCTCTCATATTTAACCCTCTGCTCTGACAAACTCATCATTTTAATGCTGCAGCTGTAATACTGCCAAATGTGCATATTGTTTGTGCCATAACCTGTTAGTTGAACAGCCGTGCTAGTAATTCACATTTTAATTTGACCCCGCAGCAGCGATTAAAAGTGCCTGGATTAAAAGGCACATTGGCCCAGGAAGCCTCGATATGATTGACACGCCTTCATGAGCTGAGAGTGTCACCAAAATGCACTCCTCATAAATAGATCATAAATAACGTGAATGCCAGTTAGCATGTCCAGTTATCAGTTTTAAACTGTATATAAATTAAACTTGCAGTATGTAATTGTTGGTAACATATATTACAAAATATAAGGCTATAGATATAAGGACAGTTTTCCCGTTTAATTGTGTGCAGGGTAAATTGTGTTTTTATTCAAATAAATGGAATTCCACTGTGCTCAATCCCTGAGTGTTTCATATGACAGCCAGTGCATTTACTTGATACATGATGATATAAAACACCTGCTCTTTGTTTAGAGGGATGAAAAACAAAACAAGTATAATTTGCTATATTGCTTTTTAATAGTGCTATTAGTTAAGAAGAAAGTATCTTTAATGAAAGCAATACTTTACACGAAAGTGGGTTTTATTTTCACCTCCAACTCTGATCTGTATAATACGTGCACATGCTAGAATGGTACTGGTTGTTTTTGCATTGCAACCAATTGCATTCTATCTGTCCCTTACAGTGGGTGTGGTGGTTTAAAGGACGGACAAGGATGAACCCCACAACACAGAGATGAAAAAGAAAGGTTTACTGCGGGCTGTGTCATAACATGGGTCTGTAGCCATTTTTAAACATGAAAACCTACTGCATTTTAAACAGCTGTTTACAAACTAATCAGATAGATAGATAGATAGATTATTGATCCAGAGGATTATTTTATTTTATTTAACCAATTCTTCCTTGATGTGATGCAGCAGGTAACTGGTTCTCCCTGCTATAAAAGCCCTTCCTCCTGGCTGAGACGCTCTCTCTCTCTCACTCATCTGATTTTCATGCATAGCCGTTGCTTTGTTCTCCTCCATCCAACATCATCTCCACATCACACACATGCTTCACTCGTGCATCCACACACCCTCACTACTGATTCCACTGATGAACACACCTCATTGCCTTCTTAGTTTGTGTTGTGTTCGTTTGTCAGATAATGTTATTTAATTACTCATTTTTGGCTTTCAACCAGCGTCTCCCTCTATTTTTGTCACGGCTTGTGAGCCGGGTCGTGACGATAAGAATCATAAAAAGTCGAGAATGAGTGAGATGAAAGTCTAGCCACAAGAACTACTGCAACGCTGTCATTCTAAAGAAGTATGTGTTAATAGAGATAGTGACAATACAGATATTTCAAGTACAAGATGGTTGAATATTTGAGGTGAGGGAATAGAGTACAGTTTATGTTAGTGTATTCAAAATGTGAAAACAGTGCAAGAGTAAAACTTAAGATACAACACTAGAGATATAAAAAAATATTAAGATCAACTAAAAGGTAGACATAAGCAGTAATGGAGACAGTCTGGCAGCCTGGTAACATGATTAATGCATTTAATCACTCTCATTTCTCCATCTCTGAGAGGAGTTGTCCAGTCGTACGGCCTGGGGGATGAAAGGCCTCCCCAGTCTGTTGAGCAGGCCTGAGACAGCAGTCTGCCACTGAATGAGCTCCTCTGCCCGGTCAGTGTGTTGAGTATTGTCCATGATGTCCAGCAGTTTGTTAAAGGTCCTTCTTTCTGCCACTGATATGAGGGATTCCAGCTCCGTGCCCACCACAGAGCCAGCTGTCTTCACCAGTCTGTCCAGCCTCGTAGCGTCTCTCTTCCTCGTGCTGCCTCCCCAGCACACCACAATCAAATCAAACGTCCATCTCCAGCAGTGTCTCCATGCAGCAGAGGAGAGCAACGCCAGTCTTTTTTAACTAACCAGCACCAGAGGGCCAGTCTGCCCCAAAACAGTAGCATTGCTCATCACCACCTGGTCACAACAAGGAACCACGTTCAGCGGCAGAAAGAATACTTTCAAATTGCGTCTTTAATTATTTTGTTTCTTTTTAATATCTTTCAATTAATTAATAATATTGATTAAATGGTCTGTTTTAGGACTTCTGTCATTTTCCTCTAAGCTCTTGCTAACGTTGGCTAATACTAATTTGGAACACTATGAGGATGGAGATGTAAGTGGAGGGTGATCCACACACAACAAACAGCCACCTGCTTCCTTTATGTCTGCCCAGCAAGGTCATTAGATTTATATTGTCTCATTGTTCATTTTATATCCTTGGACAGCCGCCGCATCCCTGCTGATCCTGGGACCAGCACTTTGGACAATGACAGTGAAAGAAAGAGCCAACAGGTTTACGAAGGTAACACAATGCTGTTCAACTTTTAAGACAATGGAGCACAGCCTCGTCTTCGATCAATTCAATTCACCACAGTGTCGTTATGATCAAGAGGCCTTCAAGCAGTCGCATGAACCTGCTGGAAAATTACACATAAGGGGGAAAAAAACTATTTCCATTATCTTGAAAGGTATTCACTAAGATCTTGAAATAAGCTCATCCTAATCATTATGGCCAATTAAACCAATTTGTTTGGTTTCACTGTGCAATACAAATGATTGTTAACTGCATTCTGCTGTGTCAGTGTGGAAGTGGCTGGCATACAGGTTTGGTTAATTTCCCTGACGAGTCTCCGGTGAGAACCAGCTCTGTTTGCACTTTAACTCACCTTGTCGTATTTGCATGATGTTGGGTGGCAGGGTATACATCTTTTTCTTCCCTCTTTTTCAATATCCATTGGAATTAAATAAAAAAATAGGCACTCAACTCCCCAGACCTCCAGTTAAACTGCCCGCTGGTTCTTATTTGAAGACTGTGCTTGTGTCTCTTTAATGAATGTAAATTAGGGAGCTCCATCCACACTGTGACTCAGAAAAAACACATTTTATATCATTAATGAGGCTACTAATGGCACTTGAGGAAAAATAAGTACATTTAAAGACCATCATCTCATTAAAACCACATTGCATTAACTATTTTTACACATTCTGCCAGCTCCTTTAAATAAAATCAAAGAATCCTGAATAGATTTTTGTAATCGTACAGAATGGATGGGTGCCACACTCACTCCAGTGGAAGTGATGTCTACTCAACTATAGAACATTAAAAGCCTTACATTTTGACGAAAGTGGCCTTTGGTACTAAAACATCTCGTATAGTGGCAGAGAAGTGATATTATATGCAGCTGGTTGTATGATAATCAAGAAGGGAGACAATCAATCAAGTTGCTTTCACATATGAGCTGAACTCCATTTTTCTGAAATTTACAGGGACTGTACGGAATGTGAGAATGCAAATGTCCAAGTCAGTTCTTCTGGAATCCCTGCTCCCACACGCAGACACTTGACGTTGCCGCCGTCTGTGGTGCCTCCTCAGCTGCTGCTAACAGGTGAGCCCAAAGATTTGTTATGAAGGAGACATAGTATTTTGCAGTATTTTGAACCCCAAAATACTTCCACATTATAACGACTGACAGAGTGAGTGGACCCAACACACACGTACAGGTTTGCAAAGTCTTTACTGAGGTAAGGTTTGGTAACATGAGCTCAGTCAGACCGAGCAAAGGTATTCAAAACACTGAGCAAACAAGCAGAGTCATACACGAGGAGTATACAGACAGAACGAACGCCGGTACGCTTACAGAGAACGGACAAGACGAGCTGGCGAGGAGTGAGGGGAGGGTGCAGGCTATATACTCTGTGGGTGAGGGAGCTAACAAGACAGAGGTGTATGTAATCAAGGAGGAGGAAAACGAACAGCGTCAGCTCAGGGAAAATGTTATGTAACATTTGAATTATTGTTTAAATTTCAAATTAAAAGTGACAGCCTTGAGGATACGGCATAAAACTTAAAATCGAGTGAGTGGGATTTTGATGATGTTCTAACAAAGCTGAAAAAAAAGAACATAAATATATCAGGATGAAAAAGAGGTGTGATACATGCAGACGATGCCAACAAAGACGTCAACTTGGAAAGACGAGGTCGGAGAGGGTTTGGTGATGAGGGCCAATGCGCTCTGAACAAAAACACGTGATTTCTGCAGCAGAATTTAAACGGTATATCCTGCATGCTCTACCCAGGCACCACCCCTTACCTGAATGTTCCTGACATTGTCCCCATCCTTAGTGAATGTGTCTGACCCACACGATCTCCTGCTGTGTTCCTTATATGGGAAAGGCGAACTCTGGGAAATGAACATTGTCCGGTGTTTATTTTCGACAGTGTAGTAGTTTTAAAGTTAACTTTAACAAGTTAACATTTTCCCATGACACACTGAGGAAGGTGAATTGTACCTTTTGTACCTGTCACATGATCCAGAATCCCCAGAATGACAACATGTATTTTCCATCAGTCTGTGCCCATGTCCCCGATAAGACTCCCCTGCCAGTATTTCAGGTACTTCCACAAAATTCAGCCTGACAATTGATACCTGGAGGAACTACAGCATCTCTGCTATGTCAGCGAGATGAATACTAAACAAATAGACTTGCACAAGTGACTGGGGTTTAATTAGGTTTATCACAGAAGGTAATAGCACTTGTAAATAGGGCTGTCCCGACCAAAAGTTGATGAATTGATGCAGACGTTCACATTTTAGGAGTCGACTCACTGCACTGCTTTTTTTTTTATCTGCTTCACTGTACACAGAGGAATGCAGGCGCAACAGTATGGCAGGCAGTAAACTTGGACTATAATCTCCTCTGAAATGACCAAACCGCAACACTGACTGCAGAGACGGGTGATGGAAATGCAGGGCAGCACAACACCGAGCAGCCTGAGGCAGGACAACATGACAATACTCTCAGCTCCAGTGTCGGGCTGACGGCACTGTCAGAGCCCAGCAGGAGGGACACTCACCAACAAAGTGAGACTGTTCTCCTCGAGCAGATCACATCACATCGCATCCTACACTTTAACTTTCATTCATTTCATTGTACTGTTTTCACTTCCAATGACCTTAAGTAATTGGATCAGATGGTTCGTGAAAAATAATTTGTCAAAGAAGTAGCCCACAGCTATAATTTCTATGTGTCAGATGCAGATTCCATAAACTCTTAAGTAACTCTGCATCAGCAGATTTGAACAACTGAAGATCAGGCTAAAGAGACCTGAGAAAGGGGGCCTCATCTATAAAACAGTGCATAGTATTCAAAGTGTACGTGCGCACAAAGGCCGAAAATGGCGTACGCAAAAAAAGATTCCGATTTATAAAACCGTGCGCATACACACCTGCAGGCAATGTTCCCTTTATAAATCACAGTCCACCTGGAAACGTGCGTACGTGGATCTGCCTCATATTCCGCCCTCTACACGCCCACATTCAACCATAAATGGTCGATGCAAAGAACCTCACGAATATCAAATTATCCTGCTGACCAACGGGTTTCCACGGTGAATCATGGCATAGAAGCATAACTTTCTGACATCGAGATGCTTGTGAGTGAGGTGATTGAAAGATGGTTTGGTGGCCACAGCAGTGATGTCATTAATAAAGTAAAATGTACTCAGTGGAAACGTGTTGTCGCTGCTGTTAATGCAGTGAGTGAGAGTGAATACGATGTTTCTCATCGTCAGAATGTGAGGGGACAAGGTGTATTGGCTGTACTGCAGACATTGTTATATTCAGAGACAGCTGCAATATCCCCAATCTATACAATTGAACGGAATAACAATTCTAAAATTATGAAAATAGGCTTTAGATGGAAGGTAAATATTATACAGTGTTAATCATATCACAAACATGCCTGTTGGCTAATGAACCCAGAGTGGAGAGAACTTGTGTTTGTTCTGGGATGGTTTGGTTCTGTCGGGTCAGTCAGTGTAATACTGGACTCAATTCAGCACAAAGATCCAAGATCATCATAGATGCTAAACCCTCGTTTCCTCCTCATCCTTCTATCCACGTACTTCTCTATCAGTGCCAGTGCATCCATCACACAGCATTACGCACGAGTGTCACCGCAGTATTTATGTTTACAGCAATCGGACTGATCACTTCACACATCAGTGGGATCCTAACCTCCACTCTGGGATGTTATTTGGAAATGGAAGTTTGAAGGTGAACCCAGTTTATTTATTGTAAGTGGTCTTCAGTGCGCTCAGGTTACGACAGCACAGACATGTTCACTGCAGTGATTTGACAAAAACACACACACACACACACAATGAACTGTTATGTCGTGCAAGCACAAATTACGCTGTTGGTTTTAATGTTAATAAAGTGGATCAATAATCTGGATTCAATTCACCTCCTCACGTCTGCATCACCACTTTCCCGTCTCCAAACTATTCATACGCATTCTCCCATCAAGTCTAGTTATCGATCCTAACGTTAACGTGAGAAGTAGCAACGGTTATAAATGAGGCCCCTAGATCTCTAACATCTGTATGAAAACTGGATTAACAGTATGATTTGTTAGGAACTATAACCAAGGTAATGTCATGAGTTTCAAAGCTGTTGGACCTTTGTTCATTTCACACTACACATCTTGCTGTTGATAGTTCATACGTCTCGCAGTTGTTGAGAGTTGATTCTACACAGCTGACTGGCGACAGGGGGTCACACACTACATGATCTCTCACCAGGAGAAACACTTGACTAATATGTCTGGTGTCCAAACCATTCTCCATTACGTTTGATCATGTAAACACACAAGAGACGAGACATGGTGAGTCCGACTGATCCTCCTGCTCTCTTGTGTCCTGCTGCAAAAGAATAAACACATCAAGCTGGAGGAGAGGTGAAACGCTTCAGTGTACATCACAGCTGTAGAGAGCAGAGTTCAGCTTGGGCTGCATTTTTCTGTCCGAACTCTGGAGAAAACCGAGCCTGACCTGAGCCCGACAGGCATTCAGTTTATTTCTGTTTAAGCCTGATGCCGAAAATGTAGCTTCACTGAGTTTAAGTTACTCCGTCCCTCACATGCATTGTTGTTGCTTGATTTCCCCGAGTTTAAAAAAATCCGGGGGCACTTCACCACGACATGTACCTTCAGCACCTTGACTCTGTCCTTCACTCTGATTGGCTGTAGATTTGTCTAGAAGCATGTTAGAAATCCAGTCAGAGCCTGCGATGCATTGCTGAGCCTCTGGTGTGAGCCTTGGTGAGTCGGATCTTTGAAGAGTTCCCACGTCGCAGTCTGCCAATGTGGATTGAATAATTTGTCTTCATTCTGGGGCTTTTTTCTGCAACTTTCACAACTCATCTGTGACTTCAAAATCTGGCTAAAAAATGTGTAGTGTGAATTGGGTTTAAAGTCCTTGAATACAGCAGCGTTTCCCACAGATAATATTCAATCTATAGCAGTAACAGGGGTGCACGTGCATGGATGTCACTGTCATGTGCAACAGATTCCAAGTGACACGTACGAAGACTAAAGAGAGAAAGACAAGTTCTTCTGTGAGAGACTGAATCTATGAGGTCTGACTCATATTTCATGGACCATAGAAACAGCAAGTGGTAGCTCACGAGCCAGCATGCAGATAATAACACTGAGCTCAAGTATGACAGGCAATTACTGCAAAGGTAGCATGATGTTCAGATGTTAAAGAGAAGCCAGATTGAACAGAGGTTCAACTGCTGTGACGTATAAGAGAAGTGGATTAGATAACGCTCCTCAGCCTCATTGCCAATCCTTCCTAGTGGCCTCTCGTGGTACTGCAAGACATCTCCAACTGCAACCAGGATGGTTTTTATTGTCTTCAGTGTGGATGATTAATCCATGGAGGTTTTATATTGGTAAAATGTTCCCAGAAAAGTGTGTCTTATTTTTGGCTCAGCCCACACGCTGAGGGAGAGAGTACCGCAGAAGGATGACATGAAGTGACTGATGAAAAGAAATTGTGAATGAAATAAAGAAAGCAAGAAGATAGCATATGTAGACCTTCGATTCCTCAATGGCAACAGCCACAATGCAGGGGAATTAGAAATAAATGAGAAGAATTATGAAATTGACACTTTTCTGGAGAGTGTGCATTTACATAATATCTTCGCGCTTCAGCGGGGTCTGCTGATAAACTCTAATTATGTTTTCTTGTTTTACAATCGTTAAAGGGCCACTTCAGCGAGAGAAAAGCCTGATTTATTATGCACAGCGTAGATCGTCCAATTTGCTGGGCCCAGGACCCTGGGTGAGGAAATGGAGGCGCTCATGCTGGGAACTAAGCCCACATTCTGTGTTACTGTTATTATGAGGGGGCCCAGTGGAAATATTTAGGGGCCCTGGATGCCAGACGCACAGAGCACATTTCAATCAATCACACGAGCGCCATCACTTCCACAGACATGACAGGTCTGTGCGACGACTGGATAGTGAGGTTATCAGAATCCATGTTTGGCAGCACCTCCCTGCTGTGAGAAGGTCACCTGATTCCATAAAAACAGGCAGTGTGAAATTTGAGACAGCAGATTGAACAACCATCATCATCATCATCATCATCATCATTCCTGCTGCTGTGTGATGGCTACTGGTGTTTATTCAACTAAAAGCTAAGGAGCCACCATCCCATGAGCAGTTGTTGATGACGCACCTACCGAGGCAGTAAATATGCAGTGTTAAAACCTGATTACATACAGTGACATGTGAAAAATTATTCCTGGTACAGACTGGTTAAACCAACCCGTTTACCTCTGCCTCTAATATCCTCTTAATTCTATGTGAAATGTCTCATTTTAAAGGATGATCTCAATGTATGTATGATTTTGAGAAAAAAAAGGATGAATAAATACATAAGCTTTATAAATATAGTGATAACACGACCCCTGCAGAAAATGTTTGCACTGTTTAAAGATTTGGAACAGACTGACAATGTTGGTACTGTTATTTGTATTCAGACCCAGATGACCCAAAATACCTTTTTTGATGAGGAGGAACACGAGGGTATATCAGCTATATGAGTATATGAAGTTCAGGGATACAGCAATGATTTACAATGAAGTCAAATGTTTAAGCTGCCATTTTTTTTTGTCATGTCTCAATCTGCTTCAGTGGCAGAGAAATTCAAGTTTTTGTGAACATCTACAATTTTGTTGAGGTTCTCAGAAAACCCTCAGGTTTTAGGAAGTCGTTTTGAAACAAGGGTCAGGTTTTAGAACGTGTTTTTATCCAGTGCCTTAGGTCTTAGCGGGTTGAACGTGCATCTTCTCACACTCTAGGAAAGTTGTGGTTTTACAAAATACAAAATCTTAGTAATATAATAGTAAAAACCAACCTTGATTGCCGTTGGATGTGTCCTGTCAACAGATTTTTAAAGGGTGGCCTAAGGGGAAAATACTTTTTTGGTCAGCACAGGGATAGATTTTTATTTTTGCAATACTGGGACTGGCCACTGGAGAGATTTAGCAGTGAGGCTGAGGGGCGTGGCCATATCATGCTCTTGTGATGAATATGTGCTGTACACATGTTTGTTTGATAGTTTGATTGGTGACAATTTCCTTTTGAATTGATGTGACCTGTTGTGTATCCTGGTATCCTCTCAGTAAATACTAATAATCAAAGAACAATCTTTTTTTGGACTGTCAAAATACAAATTCGCACATTTTATTAATAATTCTCAAATGTGTTTTAAGAATCGATCACAAAACCCCTAAGACAAAAAGAATAAATTCCTCCACTACAAAGCATCACTGTGGTGTTTTATGGCCTGAGAGAAAAGCTTAATGTTGTCTTGTTAGCAGCACTATGCCTACAGGCTTTAATGGCACCCATTACATTAAATAGAGAGAGAGGGGTGGGAGGTGGGGGTAGAAAGCGTCTTGTTGGGTTCACTATCACCACGGCTCTAATGACACTCACAGTGCTCAACTGATTAAACCTCATTTGAGAGAGAGAGAGAGAGAGAGAGAGAGAGAGAGAGAGAGAGAGAGAGAGAGAGAGATGGAAAGAGCTGGGGGTGCCAGACTGAATACACCATTCATCAGAATTATAGGAAAGAATCGCGCTGCACACGCTCTCTTTCAGTCACAGATAGGCACACACTGTGATCTAAGCGGGGAGCCGGTTCATCACTCGGCCAGCCTAACTGTAAGATGCTAAAGGCGCACTAACATGTGCGTGTGTGTGTGTGCATGTGTGAACTGATGCATATACTCAGGGGAAATCGAAACTTTTTGCCAAGTGAGAAGTTGTCAGCAGAAACTTAAAGGAGGCTGTTATGTGTGTGTATTAGAATTTCAACTTGCATTTGTGTGTGTGTGTGTGTGTGTGTGTGTGTGTGTGTGTGCGTGTGTGCAGTTAAATTTAGCATACATGTAGCTTGTGTGTGCGTGTCACATCTCTGCAGCACAGAGCAATTCAGACTGCAAATTCTGCTTTTCATTTACTACACAGGCCCTTGGCTATGTGCTTGTTAACACTGTTTTTAAAGAGAGAGAGAAAGAGAAGGAGAGAAGGTGGAGGCGGACAGAAAAAAAAAGGCTCAGAAATCTTTATATGAATTCTGTGAATGAATCCATCATTAAATAATCTCTATATGTCTAATAGAAAATACCTCACTAGCTCCATGGCTCTAGGGCTAGAAATGATGGTTAGTCAGTCCAACATTTTGGTCTAGGAGCAGCATGTCAATCTGCACATATATTCATGGTCCCCAGCAGATTAAGCCTCCACACGCCCGTCCTAAACATGCCTCTTTGAAATGTGTCATTTTTTTAGCCTGTGGTGAAGCTGGTTGCAGTTTTTCTTTCTGAAACTGTAAAAGTGACCTGCAGTCATTGAGGAGCAGCAAGTAAAGACCTGCTCCAGGACTCAGTCCACAGAAACATGAAGCTGCGCCACTGCTGCTGCACAAAGAGCTGATCACCTGTTTATTCAATGTTTGATGAAGGTCGACTCAGTAAGCAGAACATTAACTGGAGAATCAGTTGTAATTGCCATTGTCGATAACCAGCTGTGGTCATTATCGACAAA
This sequence comes from Hippoglossus hippoglossus, assembly GCF_009819705.1. Taxonomy (NCBI): domain Eukaryota; kingdom Metazoa; phylum Chordata; class Actinopteri; order Pleuronectiformes; family Pleuronectidae; genus Hippoglossus; species Hippoglossus hippoglossus. The sequence goes on from NC_047172.1 coordinate 20,182,182, forward strand.
TTTCACTTGCGCTGATGAGTTTCAGTAACCGTCGCTACAGAGTTCTGGTCACATTTTTATTTAAGTTTTATAAATATTGAACGTATCGTGTTTCCAAATCGGACACTGCTCTTCCTTGGACCCATAACAGTACACAAGGTGAAGCAGATAAGATGAATGGTTCTCGAGATATACAGGCCAAAGACTGACTTTCTTGAAAATACTGGTGGTATAAGTTAGGATGGCAAACTTACACTTATCCCTGATCATACTTGATTCTCGTCACGGGAAATGAAAGCATCTGTTCCTGTAGGTTTTCCAAGGACGTATAGAAGACATGTTTAACTCAGTTTGCCCCACCCCTGCTACTGACAGACAGCAAAATGTTGTTTACCTATCAATGCAAATTTTACTAAGAGTAAACATATGATGTGTCCAAATCGGCCAAATCATTGGGCCCTAACAATACACATGCCAAATGTTATGCCGATTAGATGAACAGTTCTTATGATATGTTCCACATACAGACAGAGAGTCAGACAGACATTTCTGGTAATAGGAGACAGATTAACACCTGGATGGATTGTCATGAAACCTGCTACAGATATGGTACAGATACCATGTGTGTCCAGTGGCTAAACCCTAAAGAGGTCAGTAACCTCCTGATTTTTCATCTACTGTCGCCGGCAGTGACACACAGATACACTGTGTTTTTAACCTAAATGTCCACCGTTTTTTTCTGTTGTTTTATTACATCTAAAGTCAAACAAAGTTTACCCCTGAGACTCCAGAAGTGTTTTGTGGACTCAAACTCTTCGGTCACCCCTCCATCGGCATAGTGGTGAGTAGATAATGAGTGCATTTTTTTTTTGTTGTTGTAAACTATCCCTTTAAGGTTGCCATCTCTGAACAGCGGATGAAATGTCTGAGCGACTGGACTGGACATCTCTCCATAATGTCAAATTTGTACTAAAAGCTGACCAGACAAAATATATATATATATATTTTTTTTTTTAAGAACTTATGATTCTAGGTTGCATCTTCTTGTCCAATGTGACAAACAATGGGGCAACAACATGTGGAGCAACTGGCACAGCAACTAAAGATAAAATAAATTGGTTTCTTATATCAGAGTAAACCATGTTTCAGGCTTGAGAATAAGAACATGCAGTCCTGTCTGTGCTCTCCATATGGACGCATCCTTTATTCTCACACTGCTCGCTCTTTGCTTTGCGCTTCATTACAGGAGATAAATATCATAACTCATATCTTTGTGCCGCATGAAAAGTGGCCTGTCCAACACCAGCAACAAGAAGAGAAGTGAATTCTGTCGTTTATTTATTAGTTCTCCTGCTGGAGCTGCATCAGTACATCACTTCACTTCACAAATTTAACCTTGATGCTCATCAAACCAGACCTGAGGCCTGTTTAAATCCAGTTAGCCCAAGGGTAAGTAGTGGACCTAATAGAATACCTAACACTGCTTTCCAAATGAACTGAATTTTGACTCTTGAATACAATAAATGGCTGATTTTAGACTTTTCAATTTGAATTAAATGAATTATCTGAACTGTCCCTGATGCTATGTTTTTTGTATGTCATTTGCTTTTGCTTGACTCATTATCTTTATTCCATTTGCGTAATATATCCCCCATGAATTGGAATTCAGGCACAATCATTCGGTCATAATTTTAAATTGGCTAACATTGTTTAGGATCAAAACCACGTTTGCATGATTGATTTGATTTGGTGTTATTATGACATAGAAAAATAGAGTACCAATAACACATGTCCAAATACCGACCATGCTAAATTAAGATGGTGTACATAGAAAACAAAAACATCTGTGTTAGGAGTGTGGGGATTAGCATATCAGCATGCTGACATTAGCGTGTGTGGACTTCAAACTTTTTTGTTTGAAACATTGACTAAGAAGACAAGTCATTTTGATCATCAAATGGTTGCTGGCTGTAGCATAGGTCATACATTCTGCTTCCTTCACGTTAGCAGATGGGACATTTGAAAACAAAAAAATCTAACAACGTGACAAATAAATGTTTCCAAAGTTGGTTTCTGTAATTTTCGGTAGTTTATCAGTTTGGCATGGTCTCGATGTCTTAGTTCCACTCCACAAACACTTTTGCACAGACTCTAGCCAAAATGGCAGCACCTGTACACAGTTTATTCTGGCTTCAGTTTTGCGGTAGGAAGTGAAAACGCATCAACATTTTTTAAATACAGTCAAAACCAGCCTTTTATCATGAATCGGGGCAACTATCATAGCTGAACAGAAAAAGTAGACTTTGTTTTAAACTCAATGGTTTGACTGTTGACTCATCAACAAGCCCAAAACCCCAGCTCCTGACCAAGTGATGAATGAGTCACTGGTATTGATCCGCAGTGCTGCCAACCCTGACAGACACATCAAGGACATTTTGTTATATTGGGCAATAAAAACTTTATTTCCCCTTCCGTGGACTACTGTGGCATGGAAACATCTTTCATTTCCCTGTCTGCAACAACGATAACTGGGTGGCCCTCAAAAGTGATTGCATAACAAAAAACTACCACTGCCTGAGGTGACTCCTATAGTAAAGCAGAATTACTTGTAATGTCAGATTATTTGTCAGTTTATTTTTGGGGGGAGCCTTTTTTTTGTGGAGTGGTAAGTTTCAGTTGCTGAGCTAAAGTTAGAGGGAACGTATCCTGACAACATGGAAGTAGAGCAGATATTTTGTTTCAGTACGGAACCTAAGAACAGTTTGAAGAACGGTTCAAACCGTTCTTTTGTGCTGACAGAAAGCAGTGGTGGTGCTTTCACCGTTCAAATGTCTTCAGGCTAGTGTAACAGTGCAAAGTACAAAGTGTAGTTTGTGGCTAAGTTTTACTGTTAATGGTAATGAATCATGTGAAATTTCGGCAACAACCGTTAAAATGTATGCATTTCTGGGACACAGTGTGGGTGATATTCAAGAGGTAGGGAAGTGTTGGGGAGTTCTAAGATGTGTCATTGATGACTCCATGACTTTACAACCTGTAAGTACAAGTGTTGCTTTGAGCTGAGTGCTAATATCAGCATGTTAAGAAGTTCACAATGTCAATTCTAACTCATAGAACAGTTAATGCTGTTTGAAATGTCATTAATGATGTTCGTATTTGGTCATAAACCAAAGTACTGGACAAGTTTAAATGTAAACCTGAAAATGAGGCTCTAGAAAGAAAGTCAAGGGATCACCAAAGTTATTATGAACCATGCTGAGGAGACTTTCAGTCCATAAAATGTCATGGCAATTATTCCAATATAGTTCTGGAGATTTAATGGTCGTACTACAATCAGGTGATAGCCGATGAATATTTGATAAAAAATTGAATGACAATCCAGTTTTTGAGATATTTCAGTCTGAAACAAAGTGGAGGACCAACCGACCAATCCTGTAATGTAGTGGTTCACCTGGTGTGTTCTCAAGGTTTCCCCTTAAGCCTGAAATATGATTCCTGATGACGCTTTCATTTCATTTAATTATCTTTAAAATTCATAAAGTGTTGAATAGAAGCTATCCATCTTTCTCTCATCAGCGTTGGCAAAATAATAAATACTGTAAAAACAGTCCCAGTGTGGGACCTCGGCTCATTAAAACACATTGCAGCTCTAAGCATTTGAGGAACTAGCTCGGTTAGGTCCATGGCCCATTTTATGTCTCAAACTCAAGTGTAATGAGTCCAGTACATTAGAATACATGGAGAGCAGTTATATTAAGTGTTGCAGTGTTCACTGCTTAAACATATTATGCAGCACAGTTGCGGCGGCTTTGTGCTTGTTAGAGGCCTGAACCACTTCACATTTACATTTCAGGCAATCAGTTGAGACTTTTATCCAGAACAGCTCAGGGCAACAGAGAATACGCTTCAAATCCTAGATCCCACTTGAATTTAGCACAGTTTTGACCCAGAATATACAAACCGTAGATTTTACTAGTGAATTACGAGACTGCTCACTGCAGACATCTCCTGTAGGTAGTTAACATTTACCACAGCATAAAACCAAATAGAGCAAAGCAATTGAAAGTTATAGATTTGTCAAGAGTATCAAATAACATTTTATTTCAACCATCCGCTAATGTCAGCATTGTAATGCATATCGTCTGGTGGACCTTCTTGCATCATAGTTGTGTTCTTATCTATATCACGCTTTTTTGCTGTTGCTGACTGTAACATATGAAGGACAAAAATAAAAAAATCTGAAATACATGAATAATAATAAAAAAATACTTAATCTGCACTGAAATGGGTTGTTTTTATATTTATTTATTAATTCATTTCAACATTTATATAAGAATTTCTGTATTTATACGTGTATTTCCTTCCTCTGTCCACTCCCATCTTTCGGGACAATGACAGAGTTTTACGTACAGTGGTTTACCTCAAAGACATGAATGCAGGAATTAGTATCGCAGCATCAAACATGGAAAAGTCTTCCACATCCAACTTCTTAGACAATGTGGAATATAAAGTCATACCTTGAAAGTTTGAAAGAAAAGCTTATATTTGGAAAACTTCACAGAAGTTTAAACAAGTTGGATATAGATAGATATGATGTTTTACTGACTCTAACCCCGTCATAAAGTATTTGTGGGGCTTCTGGTTACATAAAAAGCATGTTGATGACTAGCTCATCGTGTGAAAGCTGGATCTATCAGAGTCAGAGGAATAACTGTGTGCCTAGTAGGGTGTATGATGTTGTCAGCTTGTAAAGCTCAGGCCTGTGTTCACACAGCAAGCTTACAATGTGCTTTGTGTTAGTTTTGCTCCGCTGAGCCCCACTCTAGTTTCACACAAGTTTGTCATCTCCTCTGTCCCAGTCGTGTCTCCTCGCCTTCTCCGTTTATTTTCCCATGGCCTCTCTTTGTTTTGTTCTCTGACATTGTTTCCCTCTTAAATTGTTTCCTCCTTTACTTTTCAAAAAAATTAAATGAACCTGCATTGGTTCTTTTTAGCTCTCTACCTTTCAGTACACAAAACCCCAAATAGCTGCCCTATAGGAAGTAACTTAATTCATCTACTGACCAGCACAATTTTCACTTTATTTGAAAATTGTGCTGGTTTTATAACATTTTGATGAAAACACCATGATATAATAAATATTCAACCAATCAAGTGCAAGGACTGCCAGCAAGTCTTGCAGGTACAGATCCACACTTCTGCAGATGACTGAAAGAATGAGTCAGATGACTAAACTGCACCAGCTGTCCTTCCTGTGTCGACAAATTAGGATGCAGTTCTGAAGTCACTTACTAACAACACACTTAGAATTGTGCTTATTCAAACACTCTTCATGCACTTGACCCAAGACACAATTAAAGTAACAACATATCATAATCTAGTGATTCAATAAAAAAAAAGTAAGCCCGTCACTGACAACATCTAATTTGCCTTTCCTAAACAATGGCTCCACAGCTATATAATTAACATTGTGCCAAGCACGACAGATTTGGACGCATTCATGATGTAGCTAAAGTGGATCGTGATGCTCTGCAGCAGTCAGACATGTTTTAAGAGGAAAAGACGGCCTTCTGTGAATGTGGTGTCATGGTTCGCGCTGCCACTCAGCAAGAGGGTTCCCTCTCTCTCTCTCTCTGCGTGGAGCTGGAAGGTTCCCCCCTGTGTTTGTGTGGGTTTTCCTTCCTTCAACAGTCCAAAGACATGCTGATTGGGGTAAGGTTAATTGGAGACTAGATTGCTCATATTGATCATAATAGACCCATGAATGTGACTGTGAATGATTGTATTTCTCTGTATGTCGGCCCTGTGATGCACTGACAATCTGTCTAGGTCATACATAATGTAGATAAAGCTATCTCCAGCTTCCCCGCCATGTTCAAAGGATATGTAGTATATATTATGGTGGAATGGATGGATAGGAAACCTAGGCGGAAATACTATAAACACACTATATATATATATATATATATATATAAACACTTGTGGCATAGGTCAACTCCCTATACTGGTGTGGATGCAGACTCATCATCACAGTTTCAGTTTCTTGGATACAGAGACTCTTTCACAGTAACATGTCCTGGATTACACCATCTGTTATTCACAAGCAGCTGCCCCCCCCCCCCCTTTCTTCCTATGGCCCTGCCTGCAGTCTCTGTCGGCCCGTACCCTCGGAAAGCTGCTGATGGAGTTGGAGTCTGGAATATGTTCCTGCAGCCGTGTCTCAATAAGCACACGGCTGCATTCCACATATTCCCTGTGGGTCTTAGTCAGCACACTGAGCTCATCCATTTTTTATTCTTCAGGGACATTTCCCATAATGACACGAGGTAGACAGGGTTTATACTTTCTCCTCCTTAATCTCTGTTTGGCTCCGGCCCTGCATCCCAGACGTCTCCTTAAGTGGTCAGGAACTTAAAGCCTCACTTCGAGCAGAGGGTGATTGGAGGGCAGCATCACAAAACAAATAAGTAATCTTGATGAAAAGGTTACTCTAATTTCACCTAAATTCCTTTAAAAATTATTTTAAACAGGTGCAATTTCCTATTTTTATCATTTATAATTCAATTAAAATACATAAAGCACATACATGTTGAACACATTTTATAGGTGTACATTTAGACGGCCTCCCACCCTCAGCACCTGGTTTGGATAAAATACCACCCATGTGTGGTTGCTAAAGAGCCAGGCTGTATTAACAGAGGATATTGGGCTAAACTGTTACCTCACTTTGAGTGTCAGTGTGTCCGTGTCCTCCTTATCACCACAGGCGTCTCGGTCTCTGAGGGGCTTCACTGCCATCCTTTGACCTGTAAATGTGACTTAAAGAGGCGACAGTGACAGCCGTGTGTCCACCTCCCTGAAGTGAGCAGGAACCACTTCAGCACTGTACTGTTGTCGATTTGAGCTTTTCAGAAGCTTTGCTTATATGCTCTGATGTAATTGTTGACATTTAGATCCCAGGGCGAACGGATTGCTGCACCTCAGAGGAGTAATGGCTCTTTGATTGCAGCCCTTGGTCCTGCTGAGAGGTTAAAACGTCTTCTTTTGACGTCCTGGAGGTGAATCACTGGGGGCTGTGATGGTCTCTCTGGATGCTGCACGCCAATATTCATTATCTAAGCGATGTGAGTTGGTCGCCTCTGGTATCCTCCGAGCTCCGAATCTCACAGGTTTGGGAAGTCGAGAAAAACCTCCTCCTGCTAGCTTCTTTTTAGCGTTTTTTTTAACCAAGGGGCATCGAGTGGTAAATAATATATATATATATTTTAGGGCCGACGCTAACAATCAAAAAACATGATTGAGGTTTCAAAAATATAGAATATTTTATTGTACATGTGTATCCATTAATAATAATAATAATAATAATAATAATTGTATTATTATTATTATTATAATGTGTAATTCACAAACTGTGATATGGTGAAGTAACCTTCTGTCGCCTGATGAGATGACGAAGATGGATAAAGGCTCAGAGTTAAAAATACGTGGTTGTCTGTCGGGCAGTGTCACATGAACAGCTTATAAACTGATGCAATAATATAAGCAGATTTCATCCCACATTGTTGCTGTAATTGCCTGTTTTCATGTTAAGGTACGGCCCCATTTTAATTCATCCATCTGTCTATCCACTATCTGTACCGCTTATCCTCTGAGGGTCAGGGGGGGGGGGGGGGGGGGGGGGGGGGGGGGGGGTCAGAGAGAGCCAATCCATTTGAAATCAGTCTAATGAAATGTATTCACACTTTGTGCACAGGCAGGTGGTGATGGATCAGTTTTTAAGCATCTAGCTGCTAATTAGAAAAGCATGGTCAGTATGTAGAACACATAAGATATAAATAACATGTTATTGTCTGTTTCAGAAGCTGATTGTGACTCACTTTGTTTTCTATGAACTAGGAGACTGGAATTCATAGCATAACAGTGACTCACTCATAACTCACGCCACCCCCCCCGATACATGTGCTCGACCAATTATGAGTCACTGTCAACTATCAATTTTGATAATTCACCCCTTCTCTTTTAGCATCAAATGGAAAAAATTAACAATTGGACAAATATCAGTTTGATAAGGACTAGCAAAAACGATCTGTGAGAAAAAATGTATGAAAGTTGTACTTTTAAACTCGATGGGATATGTCCCAACATGGAGGAGGCAGGACCTTTAATGCAGTCAGCCACCAGGTGTCACTTTAGATGCTTTGGCGTCCCTTTTGGGAGGTCATGTTGTCCATCCTAATATACAGTCTATGATCATTAGAAGTAATTTGGTAACCGTGGTAACCTTTATGCGCATCAACACTTAAGTGTGTATTTAAATTCCCATCAATATTTTTGACCAGCAAGTTGCAGTCTGCACGAACAGGGCTTTCCTGTTTTATGAATTCATTTTTTGCAAATCGTCCTTTGTTGAATTAGTGTGAACATAAAATAGACATGAGAACGGAACTGGAAAAAAGATGTTAAATGTGTGAAGCAATTGCAGACTTTGCTACCAGCTACAATTACCTCAGCTACAATCACCCATTGTAAAAGTTTGGGATCCTTGTAACCATTTAAAGAAATGTGAAAGGTCGGATTGAACAGTCGCTCTAAATATATAATCTCTTGATGTATTCAGCCCTTTTCCCCTCCATTCTTCAAACCCCTCCTATCTTGCTCAGGGGGTTTTGAATCAACCAGAGTTCACGTCAGGTATCACCTCGAACTTAATGTCTGCCTCCTCTCAGCTCGCTGACTGTATTCATTTGCATGCTTTCAGATGGATTTGGAAATCTTCACATGGTGGCTGAGCGCTCTCCCTCATTTCTTTTAGACCCACATTCGTCACAAGCTAAATTAAGTGCGGTGGATTCGTCCCTCTCCATTTGGATTGTTTAGTCGTAATCGCGGCGTATTAACAAGATGCTCGGGCAGAGGAGAGGAAGAGAGGGGAGAAGATAGTTTTTATTAATGTTAACACGGTCAGCGGGCACAATCATCAGTCTCCTTCAAGCGTGCATAATTACTATAGTACCCGGACAAAGAGGGAGATGAGGGGCAGGGGGGGGAAGGAGGAAGGTCCCGACAGGTGTAGTGAGGTGAACAGTGCCGAGGAAATGAGGCTCCATTAAGTTTGTCATCAGCAATATGCCAGTGGAGGTCACTGCAGAGGATGAGACCCCCTCCACCTCCTTTTCTCCCCCACTCCTCCTTTCTCGATGTCTCTCTCCGGCCATATCGTTTGCATCTTTCCATCTCATCTTACAAAACCTGTCTCTCACCCTCCCATCATGTCTGTATTTAAAAGCCTCTCTATCCATAAGGGCGATTAAAGTGGAATGGAGCGTGTACTCAGCCATCTCCCGTCGCCGCTTCTTCCCCTCCCCGTCTCTGTATTTAATATGCATGGCTGTAACAATTAAGGTGAATGGAGCACTGTGCTCCGCTGTACCTCAATCCATCTCTCTGCCCATTACGCCTACACGGTGCGGAATAATTTAAATCGGAGCCTCACTTTGAGAGAGGGCGCGCCAAATTCACTTCATCTGATAATGTAAAGGACGTGGATTTTTATGTGTAAAGCCGTGCCGATAACAGCGAGAGTAAAACGCTGCGCTATAAATTTAAATCGAGTGGTATTACTCTGATATGGCGACGAGGTTTAGGATTATTCAAATTAAGGCGTAGCGGTCGACAAATTTCACATCATCCAATAATGTAAAAGAACAATTTGTTCCTGTGTTATTGTGGACACAATGTGGTAGATAGAGAGGAGAGATGCTTAAAACTGATTCAGGCAGTAAAATAATTTATACTCCCAAGTAATAAAATGTTTTAATTAGGAACATATTTACTCTGTATGGAGCCCCAGTAGATGGAACATCTAATCCATAGGTGGCTTACTTCCATTTACATTCTATAAACAAGTGCATTAAATGGAAATATTTGGAAAAAGCAAAGACAACTGACTGATAATATGACTTTGACAATGTGGATTCTATCTATTCACTAATTCAAAAAAATATCTGTCTCTGTATGTGAAACACATATCTCACACTTGGCAAAAGTATTGTTAACAGCCCAAGGAAGTGGTGTCGATATTTGCCAACTGACTGCAAGGCAATGTTCTCCTGTGTATCTAGTTATGTAAATGAACAGCTCTGGAATAGCTGGCAAGCAGTCTATGAAAAAAGTAACAGCAGCTAGGTACATTATTCAAATTTATATATAAAACAGATAATAAAGCAAATTCAGTTTCAGTTTATGAAAAACCTTTTTTAACGTTGTGTCACGATGACGTCACTGCATCACAGACTGTTCATAAAAAGCTCTGCACACAACGTCCAGTGCGCAAAAAGAGATGTTGTCAATCACGACAACTGTGCATTTAACACAATAATTGATATTTAGTAAGGCTTACCATTTTATGTAACGAGAACTACTCAGACCTTTTCATTAACAGGTCAACATATGATTTCTACACACAATCAGAGGTCTGGAACATCGTTGGCACAAAGCAGCAACACAAGAAAAGTCAACAAGTTCTCTATAGCATTACAGAAAAACATTAAACTGTCATTCATAAAATGTGGGAACACAATGCATGTCAGAGCCCGTGAGTCTATGTGCACTTGAATTTTTGTAATGATTTAACTGAAGTAGCATGTAGTAGTGATGACCTGACAACCTGCGGAGGTTTGTCCCAATTACTTGTGATGTTAAATGACAGCTTACAGCCCAGCTGTGCAGCAAAGTGTGTAACTGTGTAAAGGAAAACCAAGCAGATGGCTTAATAAGTGCCTTCATCACGCATTCAGGCCTGATTGCAAATCCAGAGTGCAGAATAAAAGTGAACAGGTGTAGCATTGAGTGTACAGTGTAAAAAAGAGAAAGAAGCCCAGTCTCCCATGAAATTGTGTTAAAATGTGATTCTTCAGGCCCATTTCAAGTGTATGCTTTGCATTTCCTTTATCAAGCAGGGTAAGGGGTGTAGCGCTTTTTGTTTGTGCCGTGTGCTTGTGGTAAAGTATGAAACCACTTTCCCTACAGTGGCAAGTTTACATACATTTCAAGCAGGGAGAAACTGAAGAAAGAGAGAGAGAGAAGATTAGAACAAATTCAATTTATTGGAACATTAGGAACAGACTTTGGCACTTAGACCACGACAGGAAGTAGAACAGCATGGAATCGATCATAAGAATTAGGTTCCTAGGATATGAAGCAAACTTCCTCGAAGTCTAGATGGTGGTGATGAGGGTATTATTAGATGATACAATGGATGTAGTATTTCATTTAGCATGGCAATATAGATGAGTGAATGGAGGTAGTTTGTACCCTAGTTTTTAAATTATTTTATTTACTTGAAAGTAAATGTCAATTCCACAACTCTGACTGTACGATTTTATTAATTAGCTTTCTTGCATGATGTATACTTTGGTAATGGCTGGATCTTCAACTGCTTAAAAGATCTATATGTATTTCAACCAGATTATCTGGAAGGTGAATATTAGATTTTCTTGTGTGGGGAAAAAAAAAAAGAATTCCCCTCGACTTTTTCAAACATTGCTACATACCGTGAAACAACTTGAAACCCAGGCACAGACATTCTTTAAATGAAATGCAAAGCCTAGCATTCTAACATACTCAGTAGTTCAGATATTAACCTAAAACTCAAATGTCATCCTCATGGTGGTGATAGCAGGAAAGTTAAGGGATCACCCAAATCATTAGTATTCAACATCTGGGAACCATTCTTTTCTGTACCACATTTTGTGATAATCCATAAAGTACCGAATGATTGCCTGAGCACCATTACCATCCCCGGTGGCCCACTGAACTGCTGCTATGGAGTCATCCAATACTGACATTCACTCTGGTCCTAAAATTACAGCAAATAAACATCCAAGAACCTTGGTCCTGTGTCGCATACCATCAAAATGGCTGCATGTGACATTTAGCAAGACATTCAAACCTAGTTTGTACATCTCTTTATATGAACATAGAGATAAGGGTTATATTAATGTTTGTGCATAGTCAAAAACCAACACCCAAGGCAATCTCATCCAATCACTTCTTCTGGCTCCTCTTTGTGCTCTATTTAGCTCTTGGTTCAATCGATTCCGCTGTAAATTACTGCTTTGATATATTTAAAATCATATTATTTGTATGCATTTAAATATAGCCAGTCACAGCATTTAAATATAGCCAGTCACAGCTTTTTGTCCATGTTGAAACATCATTCCAATAAGCTCACAGCCGCAGGCTAGCACTCAAACGTCCTGCATGTTTCCATTACGATAACTCCATTTAGGCCTAAAATGAGACAGAGCCTGGGAGGGAGGTGGGAAATGAAGGAAGGAGAATGTTGGGGAAAAGGGTGACCACAAAAAGATCAAATAAAAACAAACACAGAGATATGAAATAGATGTAAATTGTTAACAGAGAGGGTGAACATGAGAAAGGAAAGGAAGGGACGCACAAAGATGAATAGACAGACATGTTGGTCCGCAGAGAGACACACACAGAGAGCTAGAGATAATAAATGATTGTAAATGATTCTTTATTACTGTGCTGTGTGCAGCACTCAGCATTCTGTAAACTGATGAGCCATGAAAGGTGGTGTGTGTGTGTCCTCGCTTTCTGTGTGTGTGTCGGTGTGTGTGTGAGAAAGAGAGAGAGAGAGAGAGAGAGAGAGAGAGAGAGAGAGAGAGAGATCCTCTGAGAGAAGGCCGTACTCACATTTATTTTTCAGCCCCTGTAGATTCCTGCCCTGCCTACTGCAATTACTTTGCCTCTTTGTTACATGTAGAGGTGTGTGTGTGTGCGTGTGTGTGTGGGCTATGTTTTTCTCCCCGATCTTGTTCCTGTCATTAAAACATATACAAAAGATTCATATGTCCAACGATATTTTATAGATGTCATAAGTCAAGTTTGTATTTTGTGAATGTCAAATTTGATCAATGTTTGTTTTGTCATTCCGTCTTGAATATTCATCCCAGAGCACATTTAGGGAGTCTGGTATGTCACAACATTATAATTCACCTTTTTTAATTTCAGATGTTCCACAACTGTTCAGTAAAGTTGAAGTCTTGGGACTTTGGAGGGAAATGTCATACAGGTAAGAAATCCCTGTTTCCTCCTTGGCCTTGCACAACCTCTCTAAGTCTTTCAAGAGAGACAGGCTTTTACAAAGCTCTGTCATAAAGACTTTGTCAGGTATCCCACCTTGAATATTAACTAAGGATTACCATTTTATTTAACTTTACACAAGAAGAGCTCAGACCTTTTCATTAACATGGCAATATATGATTTCTACATAATGTCAGAGGTATGGAACGTTGGTAGCACAAAGCACCAACATAAGAAAAGTCAACAAGTTCTCTATAGAATTCCAGAAAAACATTGTTGATCATAAAATATAACCCAAACTGCACGGATTCAGTAAAGGAGCTTCAGATGGTGCTTTGACTTTGTGGGGGAAATACAGGATGTAACTATAATCACAGCCTTCGACGTGTGTGACGGTGGGATCAGAGGCACTGATCCAGATGGGCTGTCAATGTGATGATATTACGGCTCTAATGAATGGAGCAGGAGGAAACACAGAAACAGACCTGGGAAGCTCACAGACATACAAGCTGAATCCTCAATTTAAGGACCCATTGCGTCACATGGGCACAACAAAGCTGCTCCATTTCGAAAGCTCCTCCAAATACGGAATCCTTTCATCCCGGAGCAACCGTGGCTCCAACGGGTGGATCCTTCTCAGAGCCAATGTATACCGGTGTAACAGGCCATAGTATACCCCCAGTCCGGGCTAAACCTGGGGTTAAAGGGGCCTAGGCTAGATTATACCCTGGGTATATTATGGCCTAGGCCAATTCATACCCCTCAGGCCAGATTATACCCCCATGATATGAGTAGTGTTGAGTGATATACACAAGAATTACTTAATTTTTCAACATTTTATTGGGGGTTCAGCTTTGTCAGGTAAGTTAAGTGAGAAAGCTAACTGACTTAAATCTTAAGACTCTAAAACATAGACTTTTATTACTTCAACCAGAAAAACAGAAAAAATATTAGACTTCCACAAAGATCAAAGATTACTACGTCCTGAAACTTCAACTTCTAAGACTAGCAAGTCCTCGCTACAATATAAATGTTCAAAGTTAAACACTGATAACAACATCAAAACATCCACAAAGATCAAAGATTACTACAACACTTCTCAGTAGTGTTACACATTAAAATAAAAGCACATACCCAAAACATAATGCAATTGTAACATAATATAATAAAAGTCATAACGTCCTGAAACTTCAACTTCTAAGACAGGAAGTCCTCGCTACAATATAAATGTTCAATTTTCCCCTTATGTTAAATATATTTTTTAATGTCAAAATATTGGTTGGAGAAATAGAAGGGACAGTTTATCCCCTGGGGTATACTCTGGCCTGGGCCAAAGTATACCCCGGTTTAATCTGGGCGGGGGTTAATTTGGCCTGTTACACCTGTATTCATTGCGCTTTGGTGACAAACCCTTTTCCGAAGAGACAAGCGATTACAAAATATCATGCTTCAACTCAACAAAACAGTTAACAGTCCACATGTTAAAAAAAACAACGGGCACCTTGTGGGGTCCAACTGCAACTCTGTTGCTAGGCCACAACAATAAGGGAGGAACAAGCTGGTAATGCAAATCCAAAAAATCCTATGTAGGACAGACTATTTCATTTCGGTTGGGTCTTTGTGGTCTAAGCTACCGACAGAGTCCACCTCCTTTGTGGGAAGTATAGACTGCATCCTCAAAAGGAGGCAGCCCCTGACAAAGCTTGGTACATACACGTGGCTCTGTGTGGTCAGGCAGTGTAATGAGTGCCACCATTGGCCTGATGAAGTCATAATGTTTTCACAATGCAATGGTCCACATATTTCCCCAATGCAAAAGTCCTCCCAAAATGAAATGGTCCTTCCTGAATCAAGTAGCAGGCTTCAGCTCAATTAAACAGCTGACAGAACACTTGTTAATAAACCAGGGGGCCTCTCATTGTGTCCAACTGCAGCTCTGTTGCTAGGTGACAGCGGACATGGCGGGACAAGCTGGTGATGGGAAATCACGGAAATCCCTCGTTATCCAAACCGTCTCATTACCGTTACACCTTGGCAGTCGACGCAGCCCACTAAGGCTGCCTCCTTCGTGGGCCGTGAAGCCCTTGTAGTTGGCCTCAGTGGATCTACATCACTTATTCAGTGGATGTGATTCTGCTTCTTTTAGTGCTTTTAAGCAACTGTAGGCCACTATTTAAGACAAGTGAGCAGGAATCTGATCTATAGCTTTCGGAGCTGCCGTTGTTCCGCTTCTGGAGGCCACAGACACACACTCACACAACTATACACACTCGCAGGAAAAAGTGGGTAGACATCAGTTTCGCATGTTCTCAGGCTAACAAGCATAACAGATTGCTGTGAGCAGAGATGATGATGGTGTGTGTGTGTGTGTGTGTGTCAGCTTAGCCCCCCATAGCGTCAGTGATAGAGAGCAGTCGACAGCGAATGGAAACTGGCTTTGTGGACACTGTGACAGGACCCAGGATGATTTTAGAGGGATTATCCAACTTCTGTGACAGTTGGAGACTTTCCAAAGTTTTGACTAGATTTGTGAACAGGAACAAGCCACTCTGGGAGCTGAGAAAAGACAGGAAGGACAAGAGTGGTGTAGTGCAACTGAGGAAGAGGGAAAAGCCAACCGACTGGTGAACCAAGATGAATGGATGTATACAGTGAGAAGCATAAACAAATAATGTGCACTTACCTGCGGGGATGAAATATATCACTAACTTTGATAATTAAATCCAAGTTACAAGGAAAAAAAATGACCATGGCAACACTTGTGGTGACTGCAGGGGATAATCACAGACCAGCCAACAAAAACAGCTACCGAAATTAGTGCAGTTCAAAAATAGGACAGAGCTTTAATGTGAAATGCAAAGAAATATGATTTGCATCTAAAATCCCAGCTTGCATTACTTGTACTTTGGTTTGTTGTTCACCTTTCTTGGTTTGGGAAGGACAGTATTTCCATTTAAAGTTTTCCTTTGAGCTTTAAAATGTTGTCTTTGCGTTTCTCAGTCTGTCCTTTCACTTCCAAGTTTTATGAGTTTGATCATTACAGTTAAAGGAAATACCTAAATGGAGAATCACTGCTTCTCTTCTGTTAGTCCGATAAACCATCAGTCCTACCAAGGAATTCTGGGAACCGAACACAGAACATTATTGTATATTATATATTTTAAAGCACCTTTCATTAACAAGGCAATGCATAATGCTTGAGTTCCCCTTCCTTATTTAGCTTTGTGAGCTTTCTTTGTCTGACAACAGAAACAAATACAAGTGCAGGTAAACACTGAGTATTTCCATTGAAAAAGTATAGGTGATGATGGTAAATACGTGAAGAAGCCATAACGCTCACACCCGCACTCGTCAGTGTGTAGTACAAAAGTCCTGCAATAAATTCTCCTTCATGAAATGAACTCATAGCCCTTTGTTTTATGCTGAAATTTAGACGGGTGTTGATTCACCTGCATGTTAATTTTGGAGGATAGTTAGTGAGATTTAAAAATGCACAAAAAAATATTTTTGAATATGACTTTGGGATCCTCTCTTAGGTAAAATTTGTCAACCAATGACAACTTCTGGTTTAAGTTTGGGATGTCCAGATTTCATCCTGTATTCTGGGAGAAGAGTTGCCTTCGTAATCTATATTTAACAGAGCAGAATCCAGCCCCTGTTTTTCACTGTGAAGATTTGTGGTTGTGCTGTGTGTGGTAGACAGTGGTAGTTACCAGCACTGCCTCATCTGGCCTTGTTTTCACCCATAGGTGCTACAGTTTGCTCCCACATCACCCTGTAAAGTTGTTTATCACAAATGACACTCAGCTTAAGAACAGACGGCATAACCACACTAACCTGCACCTGCTGGGAAACTGCCAAGTTCATCATAAATGCAAGTGTGCACACACACACTCACACAGAAGTGTCTTAACGTCCTAACCATGTGTGGTTTAGACAGAGTTGACCCTTTAAGGAGCTGTAGATTGAAAGGAGCACACACACACACACAATGTCTTAAGATCCAGAGAATGCGGTTTGGACAGAGTTGACCCTTTAAGGAGCGGTAGATGGAAAGGAGCGCACACACACAGATCACACACACACAGATCACACACACACAGATCACACACACACACACACACACACACACACACACGGTGCCAGACATGATAGCGGCCCCATGTGTTCTCAGTATAGCTGTTAATGCAGTTAATACCTTCAGGACAAACATTTCTCAGTTGATTGACCTCGCTAACAGGTCAAAGCCAAATAGCAACAGATTATAACCACCTGACACATTACATCTATGTGTGTGAGTGTGTGTGTGTTTGTGTGACTCTTAATTACTCATCAGTCCATCACAGACATTATATTTGTGTTGTGCTAGCTCATTCATTATCACAACTGCACAACAACACTGTCATATAACTGTAAGTTAAATATGAAACTAGCCTAGCTTAGCAGACTAAAGGCACTAACTAATCTTTTATTAATATGTGCATTCATTCTGATCATCTATTAAAAGAGGCTAGAGGGCCTTTATTTTGAAAGAGTCAGAGTTTGTATTAACAGTGTAATGCAGTCACTTTAATAAGGTAAACTGGAGCATATCAAAACAAGGCTTCACATTAAACTCTGACCAATTATACTGAACCAAAGCAAGGGAATTAGAAATAAAGGCCTGCCTCCAGAACAAGCTTGTTATCTTGTGCACTTGAGGTAAATGAAGGCCTGGACAACTACTTATAGAAACACGGTATTAATATGAGTGAATTTGGTTACATCTATAATTCCTCACTTTTAGAGAACCCTTATTTGTACCACTTAGATCTGGAGGATAATCATGCTTTAGCTTCTTTTTTTTTCTTCTACACATTTGTTCAATTTCTTCTAGGATGGTATCGACTGGGTGTGTCGTCTCTTGACTCCTTCAACTCACGCAGCCTTCTGATCTGATCTCAAGCTTCACACAGCACAAGGGTGCAGAAAGCAGGACACAGGGAAGAGTCGATACCTCACCGAGAAGTTGGTACGTGTGCGGTCTGTTGCCTGCAGCTCTTCATCTAACTGCTCCTTCTTCCTCAATCACTCACTGCAATATTTCAAAAAAGATCTGCGACTTGTTTTGTCTGATTTTGTGACGAATCATAGCGTTAACTGCTGAGCTCACCGACAAACACTGCATTTCCTGTGACGGCTTTTATAATAAAAGTCAACTTGTGTTGTCCGTTAAATGTTTCCAATGTGAAGCTGCAGCAGGAGGAAGTGTTCAGTTTGCATTAGAGGTATCCTAACCAAACCGTCACCACAGAAACCAGCTTAGAATACTGCAAATATTTAAACATTACAATACTTTGATCATTAGGCCACTGGCTCACTCACCACTGGGTTATCTCATTCAGCAAGAGATAGTGACTCTGTGGACATTTATTTCAATGAAAGGTCTCCAGATTATCACTTTAAGTTTTGGGCCTACAGTTCCTATAATCTTGGAGCTTTGGGGGTTGTAAAGTTGGGGAATGTTAATGTTTCCATGGAGTCAGTGAGTTAGCTGTGGATGAATTACTATATTCATTCACAACTTTGAAAACCGGTACAACTAGAAGTACGCTAAATCTTTTATTAACAGTCAGTGGCTTACTTTGATACTCGATGATACTCAGGCAAGTTGCAGCATCATAAGGAGAGTTTTTCTTTGAATTTAGATGTTTATATGAATGCATGTTAGTAAGTAATCACACTGAATCTAAAAATATCTGCATCATTTCAGTGAGTTAAGTTTAGGGCAATACCCTTTTGTCAAATCAGATTTGGCTCAGGACGAATATTCAACAATATTGGGTTTTTTGAACAATCTTTTCAGGCAATCCTTTACTGAACTGCCGGATGTGTTTAACGTGGTTTGACACGATGTACCGGGTAACAGCGACGTTTACATAATATAGTAAACAAGCCAAGTTTCCCCTCTGAGCTAATGTATGCTAACCTTCGAGGCAAAGGAAAACATCATCTCCGAGCCTGACCGGGCAGCAGCTTCCATCTCACTCAGACTCACCCAGGGTCCGGGTCCGCAGCGGCCTGTACCCATCACACACAAGGGGACAGGACGACCTGATGTAGTGCAGTGTAGATCAACATGCTCTAATAGAAAAATCTCAGTCGATTGAGGAGTCTCCGACTGTGGATTGGAATCTGTAAAATTAATGTGAAAAATCTGGGAAAACTGCTATTGTAAATGAGCTTTGGAGTAAGACAGGCAGTCAGAGCGAAAGAGTCTTTTTTTACTTCTGCTTGTGTGCGTGAGAGAGAAAGAGAGACGGAGAGGCCTTAAGTTAATTAAAGTAAATAGAGTTAATTTATTTTCTAACCCCTGTAACCCTACAATCCGGCTGTACGGAATTAACCTCACGTATCCTCGCTCTTTTTCACCATCACATGGATGCACACACACACACACACACACACATCCACACTCACAAGCTCAGGGATACACATGCTGTTGTGCATTCAAATAGGAATCTTGAACTTGAACCAGTAATCCTATAAATAAGCAGAAGGGCACTCAGTAGAGCGTGTACCTCCGCCAAGGCCCAGCATTTAAATTCACTATCCAGATTTTCATTTGGATCTGCACCAAATGAGTCTTCCTATAGTTATCAGTCCCCTTAACTGGCCAGATTTTTGATCGTCTTTAGGTGAAAAAGGTGATAAATAATCTTTGATCCCTTTGACCAGATCTGTGCCAAAAGGCAATGGGTTCTTTCATGGCTTATACCCCAGCCTTCCACTAGGATTCAACAAAATCAGGTGAGTAGGTTTTTGCATAATCCTGCTAATAGACACACAAACAGCAATGTCAAAACAACTACTTGGCTGAGGTTGTAATCCTTGTGGTAATCTGGTCATGTGGCCCATCTGACATATAATCCGATTTTTGACCTCTTCGTACTCAGTTCTCCAGGACGCCTTGGCAACAAGGTTTCCTCATGGTCATGGATTTTATAAACAACATATTGTGCATTGTCCATGTGAGACCACTGCAAGGTTACACATTCTTCAAGCAACAATAAACACAAAGTATTATATACTACTTTACATGTAGTGTTGAGGGACCACAAGACTTTTACATAGTGCTTTTATGCACTGTACAATATCATTTTTTTTAGTAGTACAACATGGTTAAGTTTCAGTAGGAGCCTCTTCAAGTTTAACATTCAAATATAAAGTTATTAAGTCATAAAAGATATGACATTGTTAATGTTCAGAATATTTACCATAATTTACTATTTCAGTACACGTGTGACGCACACTGCTGTGTTTCACCTCTCCCCCAGTTTGACGTGTCATCCTGCTCACAGAATGGAACAGAAGAGCAGGAGGATCAATCAGACTCATTTGAACGGTCACTGCTTTCAAGACCTAGAACACCTGAAACACCACCACCCAGTATAGTATGCTACGTTCTCCCTCCTCCTGTGAGTTGTCAGATAAATGAGCCTCGCCAACAGTTGCACCTGCTCTTTCAGCTGTAATGGTGTGTTCATAACGAACACGCTGCAAATCATTCACGCTTCGAGATTACATACAAATTCTAGATTCAAATTTGATGCCCCAAACGCGTCCAACACTCAAGTTGAAATATTTGAACTCAAGCTAAAATGATCACTTTAAGCAGTTGAAAATACTCACACACTGACACCGACTCAGCTGACGTCTCTGACAAGTTCAAGTTTAAACTTGAAATGATGCCACAATATCAACACCAGATAATGATCAATACTTTTCTAAATGAGTAAAATCTTTCTTCGTAGCTGCACGCTCATTCATCGGCCTGTCCCGCTCGCTCTCTTCCCCTCTCTCACTCTCTCTAACGCTTACACACACACACAAGCACTTACACACACAAACAGTGTAATCTGACACATTCATAATCTCAGACTGGGTAAAAACAGAATTAGTAAATTTAGACAATGTATGGAGAGCTGGTGGGGCGTGCTCAATTTGGCAGGACATGGTTGGCATTGCGCAGTTCGAATGACAAAGACATAGAGAGGAGCAGTAAATTACTGAAAGAGACTGACATTATACATTCATGTTTATACATTATAAGAACACTAATATTTATACATTGTTAATTAAAGTAGTTAATATAGAGAAACACATTGATGAACAATAGCTCAATTCACAAGAACCACAGGGTCAAAGAGCGAAGCAGCAATCTCTTGTGGGAATGGCCGGTCTCGTTTTGGTGCCTGCTCGGTTGTATGGGGTTCGACCATACCAAGCAAGAAATTAAACTCCTTTGCTGCCAGCTGCAGAAGCTCAGGCTTTAATCATTGTTGTCGTTGCCAAGCCACAATACAAGCAGGCATGCACCCAAACATGGAGAAGTCTACTGGCTGCAGAGTATCCTATTTTTAACATTAAGAGCAAACTGTAATGGTGAGATTTTTCCACAAGCAGACACAGTCAATAAAAGTGAACAAAATTGATTGGTGGGATGTTCTGGTAAAGGGATGAAGGGAGATACTTGGCGAGATGGTGAGGCGTAGGCAGACTGTAGTGTGGATGGAATGGTGGAGTCTGGCAGGTGGTTGGATGAGTGGGATTGCAGCAGCGTGAAATGATGAATGGCATGGCTGGTGAACTGGCACAAGCATAGTCCCAGGTAAATGAGCAGTATAGTGACAGGCACAGTAAAGAACATCGGGAATCAAATCAACATGAGGAAAGTACTGAGCGGCCGAGAGAGAAGGTACCACTGAACAGGCTGAACAATCTGGAGATGAGTAGTAGTAAAACTCGGCACTCGAGCTGAGCTTGCTGAGGTGATTGCTGAGAGGTGAGGAGATAAGCAAGGTGCAAGTTGTTCCCTCAACACACTGAGACACCACAGAGAGACCAACAAATAATTTCCATCTGGAGCTGTGTCTCAATGAAGGGGACGCGTCCTTCGGAGTCTGCATCTGAAGACCCATTGTGTCATATTGGCAGAACTAGGCTAGGCTTCTACAAATGCGTCTTTTCATCCCCAAGCAATGAAGGCTCCAATGGGTTGATCCATCTGGGGTCAACCTATCCCAGGATTCATTTGGCTTTGATGACTAATCGTTTTCCAAAGAGATAATGGCGATAATAAGCAACAACAAAAATGTCCAATACTTAATCTTTTAAATGTAAGTATCATTGTTCTGCTTAACTGAATAGCTGGAAATAGATGGTACACATCAGTGCTTGGTGTCAGGACAAGCTAGTGACACAATAGACCTGACCATCTCATTTTGGTTCAGCCTTTGTAGTCTGTGCAGCCCATGAAAGCCAGCCCCTTCGAAAGGCACTGTCTCACATGTGAATTGAGTTAAAGCTTATGTGAATTTTTTAATTCAGTAGGCTTAATATATCGCTGTTCAGCATAAGGGAACAGGTAGATCAGACCATAATTATAAAAATAACCTCCACCAACGAGGTTTTCATGTGCGTATGTTTGTTCGTTAGCAGGATGATGCAAAAACTACTGGTTAAGACACTTGGTGGAAGTATGCGTGGCTTTAGTGTTTAACAGTGTCTTGCTGTTCTCAAACTTCACACATGTGGAGGTGCCTCGTGGACAAGATTTAGCATCAGGCCCATAAAAAGATAGAAAAAGTCCTGTAGCATGAGGTCCGAATACAATAGCGCAATGAAATGTCTTTGACGTTACTGCAGCCAAAAGGGAAAAAAAAAAAGAAATGAAGAAGACAGGAGGGGGCCTCCTACACGGGAGTGCACTCCTGCTGAGGAGCCGGCCCTCTGCAATAATGAGGGCAATTCACACAAAAAAATAGTCAGAAGGTCAAAAGGGTGTTTGCTGGTGTCTGAAACTCTTGCCCTTTTAAGAGATCCTCTCACAATCCACACCGAGCTCCACGGGATCTTCTACGAATGGTGATGCTATTTTCCAAGAGAATTGATTGGTCAGTGGGTGGTGCTTTTCTACGTGTTGATCTGTTATCACAAACTCAACCTCCAGAGCAGATTGAGTGTTCAGTATAAATATCCATCGGGATTTAACCTGGTAAGTGAACCACTGTCAAAACCCTTAAAACCTGAAAGTGTCTGTACAGGAACCATGTCCTTTCTGTGGGAAGGTTGACGACTGGACAAACTGAGGTTCATGAAGCTGTAGATAGGCAACTGTGTTTACTGAGTTTAGTAAATCCCATCAGTTTTTCCCATCATGCACCTGAAACATGGAAAAACAATCTTGAACTCAACTAGTTTTCGTCCGAAGAGAAACTTAATTTTTTAATCTGTCTTTATTTGCTATTTGGCAAATTTTACTCTTAATGTGTTTTCTTGGTTTCTTGAAATGTTTGTTTATTTTCTGCATTCTGCTACCTCAATGTATAGTTAAAATAAAGGTTGAATGGATATGCTGATGTGTCAGTTTAAACAAACTGAAAGTACATGTAACTTTAAATGACAAGTCTTGATTTGAAAAGCTTTTCAATACATAAATGATTTAACCAACACTTTATGTAGTGTTACAAATCCAGTTCATATATACACACATGTCAACACATACACATATATATATATATATATATATATATATATATGCTTGCTCCTGATAGAAAAAAGATCCAAAAATATGAGTCTGGGATGTAAAATTTAATTAAAAATTATTAAATTGTCTTGTTTAATGCCTCAACAGGGGATCAAGGCTTCCTTGACTTTGATGAAGGAATCAAAGTGTGAAGTGTTTTGCAGTTGGTGATTTAAGCTGTGGTGGCATTCTGGGAAATCAGAGTGACTGCCTGATGAGATTTCACTGTCACAAAATTGAAATTAAGTCGTAGCTGCTTGAATCCGCTGGGAGGGAAATCTTTGCATTTGTACTGTGACTGTGCTAGTTATTGATCCATAACTGTACCATGCAGAGGCAAAATAAAAGAGGCCTCTTACTACACCAATGCAAAATATCGACGGATGGTCTGATAAATTGTGTTTGGTAATTATGTCTCCAAGGACTTTCTATACAGAAGCATAGGTGGGAGAATGGCAGAGATCAGGGGCTGAGCCGAGCAGCATCCAGAACAGAGGAGGAGGAGGGACAGGAGGAGCGCTGAAGACCCCAAGGTCCCAAGGAGAAGTGGAGAACAGGTTCAGTCTGGTTTGAATGGCACACAGACTTGTCCACAGACTGATTGTAGTGAGCAGCTTCAACAATCTAACAGGGTGGTAGAGGCCGATTCGTGATTATAGGATGGGATGCAGCTGGTGGAGCGCTGCTCTCACTCCAGCACCTGTCAGCACTCAGACAATCACACACACACACACACACACACACACACACACACTACAGGTCTGTTTGGAAGCTGAAATAAAGAAAGCTGGCGCCCTTGGGAGCAATAGCTCTTCAAACAAGCCATGACTGAATCCAAAGCATCTTAATCACCCCCTGGAGGCCAGTTGTAGTAGCGGTCATAAACCTAGGCATCTCCATGTTTGTGGATGGAACATGGACCAAACTAAAAAGTTAAATTACACAAAAACAAATATTTTCTCGAAGATTTCTGTCATTTCAAGTAGATCACACTGGTGTATGCTCAAGTGTTCAAGTTTCTGATAAGTTTTAATTAGTTATTTGATGCTATTAAAAATGTCATGATTGACAGCTGAGACAGAGTCATGATTGGTCAAGTGTGTGTATCGGACACACCGATATTTTGGCTTCGTTTCTGGATTGAATGAAGTGGAGACGCATCATCCATCTTCATATACTGCCTATGAAACCTCAAAAAAAATTACCCTGTGACCCCCAATCAATGACAATACCAGCACCAGCGAAACAGGTTTGAAAAATTGAAATATTTCTTACACTCTGATGCATTATTTTTAACAATCTAATAATGTTGTGTATAACATCAGTTTGTGAATAATACTTTTCCTTCAGTAGGACTATTGATACATTTTTTCATTGCCGTGTTGGTACTTTTAATAAAGGATTTGCATGCTTCTTCTACAACTGCACACACTCACACCAACACAAACAAAAACATACTGAGATTACCATACTGTAAAACTCTACGACGAGCATATGTAAAGTGAGGGGCCAGACCTCGGCCAGCTGTTCCTTTACAGAGGCAAATTAAATTAACTGAAACCAAGTGTTAGTTTAGAAGCGGTTTAGAGTCCAAGTCACACAGGGCATCTGAAAATAATTGATGGCGTAAAGAAGGAAAATGTGTCATTTGACAAAAACGTGTACATACTCAGAGTGTGCATAGTGTATCATTGATAAAAGACATCATTTTACGAAACTCAATATAAAGCACAACTACACAGGCCCACGGCACATGTGACAGCTAAAAGGTGACATTCCATCAATCTTTCAAAGCCCCTTAAGCTCAGACTCTGCATCGGTGTCTATTGTAACCAGCAAGGGTAAAATGATTCATTCATCTGGATGGATACATTGTTGATTGTCGATGTGCACCTATTTTGACATGTCTGTGTGGTATAGTGACCATTGAGGCGCGAGGACTAAGTGCAGTCTTCTCCAGCGTCACCGCTAAGAAAAATACATCACTGATGGAAGAAGGCAAAGAAAAACAGAAGACCACAAGCACCGTCTGGTTTTCCCCAGGAACAGCGCTTCAGGCTTGTGCACACTTCTTTGACCTGTAAAGCGGTCAGAGTCTTTCCATGGTTTCCAGCTGAATGCCTCACGAGCAGGGCAACGCTCGCCACCACATCCCGTTGTGGGGATGCATACTTCAAAATTGACATCACCACACTGGCGGCATCCCTTAGCGACACACACACACACAAGCTCTACCTGCTTCTTTGCACTGATAATTTTGGACGAGACACCCTGCAAAATGGACAGCCATGGACAAAGAAAAGGTAGGGCAAGGAGGGAGAGCAAGGCCAGTTGCCACAGTGAAATGCTGCAAAATAATAAAAAATGATAATTAAAATGGAGCTGAAGTCAAGCCTCAAGTCAAATAAAATTGCTAAATCATATTTTAGATGCTTTCTGTGAGTTGGTATAAATGGAACTGAATGTGTGAAATGGGCTTATAATAGCATTTCATATCGATCTAAGGCCCCTGAATCGTATCAAATGCTATTATGGCGCAATTTTTTTTAAATCAGCAAATATCGTGTTGATGTCCAAAGAATTAAATTGTATCATGATGAAACTGTTGATTTACACCCTCGGTAACCAGCTGAGACACAAGAGCTTCACAGTTCAAGTAAGATAGAAAACCAATGCATTTGTTGCTATATTGTTAATTTTGCTGAAGGAACCCCGCTGTCTAGACTCCTAGACTTCTGCTGGCTGATAAGATTCGCCAACTTTAATGCCATTAACTTTGTGCTTGTTGTGGGACCAGAGTGTGCCTTGCTTCACAGTTCACCTCAGTTTCATTTAATAGTAAAGACAGTATTCCAGTTTGACTGGTGGCCACAGTGTCTGCTGAGGATTGTGTTCCGCTTCTTGTTGTCAAGATGATGTCACCTGATTGATCTTTTTCATGAACAGTATGCCGACCTGAGATATCACCGGATCATCATATAAAGATAACCAGTTAATCACCAGCATATTCATGCCAACATTACCCAACCAAACAAAACATACAGGCCCAGCCACAAAAGACACTCTGACACATATTCTAATGCATCTTAAATATCAGTTTGTAAAAACACTTGACCTTACAGGAGCTTGATCAAATTGGCAAATGACAAACTGAATAGTTGTGACAGCTACCTCCAAGCAACTGTTTGCTCGAACATTCAGGAAACAGTAACGATCGTCCTCCAACCAGAAGGTCGGTACCCGAATCCCAGCCCATGCCCAGGTGTCCTTGGGTGAAATGCTGAACCCCGAATGGCCTCACATAGATGTTCATTGCACCAATTCGAAGTTGCTTTAGATAAAAACATCAGCTAAATGATTTTCTACCTTTTTACTGATGTTTTGTCAGGCGGCCAGGAATCTTACTGAGTGTTTTGTTTTACCTGATAAAATAAAACACTGGAACAAAAGTGTGTTGCTGAGGCTATGATCTGACGTCTTGGCGGACTTGAACTGTGGCATTTAAAGCAGAGGTGATTGGAGATAATGATGAGCAACTTGTCGCCCGACACCTGAACACCTGATCCCTCTCACACACACACACACACACACACACAAAGACAGAGAAGATCCTTGCTCCTCTCTAGTGGGGAAAGGAGACACAAGCCAAGGGCGTAACATTGTGACAAAAAAAGATTTTGTGTTAATGTTTTTATTAAAAAAATTTAATAAAATTGTGATAAAGAAGAAAATACAATTAAAATAAAATTAATTTCAAGCCCTCACGGGCAATAGAGGCTAGAAAGGATGGGAGTTGTTATCTACACTGATCATCCACAACATCATGTTGGTATATTAAATATTACTGTAAATAATGTGAATATATCAAAACATAAGGATATGTTTGTTTGTTTGGCGAAAAGTCTGTATTATCAGCTATTGAAATACAAACATTGACCACCATGTGCTATTGTGAGCATGTGTGGCTTTACTCAAGAGTGCAGAGATACTTCTAAACTTGTATTTAGAGCTACAGGCTTCTCATATCACAACATGTCTGTGTGTCGGAGCCTGTCTAACATGTGTGACTGTGTGGGGCAGCATGCTTTGTGTGGGCAGCATGTCTTACAGCACACACAGCTGTGTCACAGACAAAGTGGATTTCATGTCGCTGAGAAACAGAACACATCTCACCCGAAGCAATAGGCAACTGAGCCAATACTCCACAGTTATAATCGTGTCAGGAGACGCAGTCTGGAGCTGAGACTGACTGGGGATTCACATTGTTTGCTTCAGCCTTTAAACCCAAGCGACTGTTATGTCTGTCTCACAATCAGCTATGACGTTAATGTGCCCCTGACTAGCAGTGCACCCTCACTGCTGTCATTTGTTAACAAAATCTGCCAATTTAGGTCAACCTGGGTCTGGTGAGCACCAGGCACCAGTCTTGATGAGGATCATGAGCTTTGAATCTAGGGTTTCCCAGCAATTGGAGGTTGTTTTGGGGATGTTGCTGTGATATCAGAGCTCCGCAAAGACCTCGGTAAATACAGTGTCATCAAAACCAATAGAAATGATGGCCATAGGACGACCTGTGGAAAGGCTTAAAACAATTATTGGAGTGTTGTAACTTTTGCAAACAGGTCATAGCAAGAACCCTGATGAAGTAAATCAGCTAGTGTGACCTCAAAGTTCACAGACACATACTTTTCAACGTTAAGAATATGCCGTCTTCCACCTTCACCACACTGAAAAAGGCCTTGGACTTGTCTTCCTTGATAATATAAAGATGTATGGGTTTTAATTAGTCTTATGACTCCCACTCTTATGACCCTAATTAACTGGACTAATAAGCTCTATTTGATCCAAGCTAACCTTTCAGCATTTACCTTCACAAAACTTCACACAGTCAGTGACGCTACAGCTGTGTGCTGTACGGGGGTAGTTTTATGCTGACGATTCAGCTAAGTAGCTAACTGGAAGGGCTCATGCTTAACATTAACTTTCTTTTCTTTTCTTTGTTTGTCTCCACTGACACATGTAAAGCGTTCTTTGGTCTCTTGAAAGGTGCTATATAATTCAAGTTATTATTATTATTAATATTATTATTATTATTATTATTATTATTAACATGCATTTAGCTACTAGCGTTTTCATTGTTAACTCTTAGTTGCACTTGCAACCTGAATCAACAGCTTTTTTTGGATTCTTGGGTGCAGTTGAAACAACTTTGAAGTAGATATGGAGAACTTGTTAGCAAACAGCGTACACATCCAGCAGTTATAGAGCAATGCCACACTTCTGGCCCTCAGGTGAAATTTAAATTCCTGCTTAGTCTGCTTCTGGTAGTAGCAAGTTGAGTGTGTTTGCCATTTGGTGCCCTTTTTTTTTATTTTTAGTGCCACAAGACTGAACCAAAATGTTGCGAGCCAGACAGCTAGTCAATGAGCTGTTAGTCATTATGAAGCTCTGCAAAGCCAAGAGGAGCTACAGAGTTTGTTAATAATTCTCTGTTTAATCACTTCAGTTGACGTCATTCTTGTTGTCATATTTTAATATTTTATTCATCCTGTCTTCACTTGAAAGCAGTTATCAGAACCCCACATGTCCATGGTCACAACTCAACCACTTAACCACACGTAACAAAATGTTACAGTATAATCTTTGGTACATTTAAAGTTTGATATAATAATTTTGACATCGTTTAACGAACCTGTTCCACACAGACCTTTGGTTGAGGGTACATATTGAAAATGTGCAGTTTTAATCTCATGACTCCATGTTCTATTACCTCAAGCCTTAATTAATTTAAAGTTACACTGAGGAGCAGACCTTAGCTCACCCATATTTTATTCCTGAGACGGGCTCCAATAAAAATAATATGTAGTAGATAGTAAATTGATTTTTTAATGGGGCAGATACATTTCAAAGTGAATAAGTAAGACTGTTCAGATATTGTGTGTAGTCATGGCCTTCAAAATAAATGAAATAATGCCTTTTTTTTACATCTGAAACCACTGTATGATTAAACACAAAACACAAGACCAGAAACTAATTAGTGTTTATGCCTAAACTAAACTAAACTGCTGACTTATCAGTGTCCTAACCCTAAAATGAACATGACAGTTACAAACCTAATTCAAATCTAGACTTTCTTCCAACCACCAATGGTTAGGTATGAAGTAGTGCTCTGCAGCAATATTTTCAGGAGTGGGTCCCTGCTATATTTGTGTTTACAAGAAAACTCCTCAGGGCACCTTTAATTTGAGCACCTTTAACAACTGGGTTAAGCTAAATGCTGCTTACATTTTATTGCTTCTGTGATTATAATCCACTTTGACAAATAAATTCCATCTGCATTAAGAAAATGTTTACTCTTGATAATTTGAAATACATTTTGCTGGTAATGTCTTGCCGGCTGAGAGGAAACTCTGTCCTAGCCTGATAATGAAACTAATCAACAGATTTCAGCGCTCACAGTTTCTTGAGGCGTTTTACAAACATGGTATTCATAACATTGAACATTGTCTAAAGTGGAATTAATGTTCTCGACAGCTTCAGTCAGACATAACAGTGGAGATCGGTGGCAGATTTAGATATGGGCAGCTAGATTAGGCAGGATTAGATTAGATAGAACTTTATCTATCCACACATCGGGGAAATTCACATTTGGACCTGGTATTCGGTACCGGTACCCCACGGAACCTTTTTACAAAAAAATATTCGACCCTCACCAGGAGGAGGCGTGATCACTGTTTTGGTTTCATATTAAAGTTTTGGCCATAATGTTAAAGTTACTGTTTACCTAGGCAGGCTAGTCAGGCAGACAGTGGCTCAGACTCATGTCACATGGGTAAGAATTGCGAGGCGAGTGGGAATTACTTACAGTTTCATCACCATAAGCGGTTGATTACTATACAAGAAATGTGTAGCTTCTGTATGATAGGCCCGGAACTTGAAGAAAAGGTGACGGCGCCACACACAGAATCCGCTTCTCTCTCTCTCAGAATCAGCTGACATCTCTGACTCGCTACAGTTTAAACGTTGATTTGTTTGAAATGACGCCACAATATCACCACTGATCATCACATAATGATGGATACTTTTCTTCAACGAGTCAAATCTTTTTTTAATAGCTGCTCATTCATTTATAATTCGGCTTGTCTCTTGACACACGCATGTTTAAACTCAGACTGGGTAAGAACAACTGAATTTGTAAACTTTGTCAATGTATGGAGAGTCGGAGGA
This sequence comes from Hippoglossus hippoglossus, assembly GCF_009819705.1. Lineage (NCBI taxonomy): Eukaryota > Metazoa > Chordata > Actinopteri > Pleuronectiformes > Pleuronectidae > Hippoglossus > Hippoglossus hippoglossus. The sequence continues at coordinate 20,213,062 of NC_047172.1, forward strand.
GATGGCAGCCTGAATGATAGAGACACAGAGAGGGGCAGTACATCACTGAGTCTGTGACAACTGTAAAAAGTAACTTGTTTACCATCCAAACATGTAAGAATAGACCCAAATGAACACTGAAAGTGAACATAGTGGAGCTGTGCATGGCTCCCTGGGTGTCTGCACCATTGACTCGCCATTGTTCTGGCTGTGTGCACTGATAAGAAATGAGTGAGTCACATGGTCTTGCTCTCTTTCTCTATCTTTATCATACACTCTACACTCTCTCTTTCACTCTCGCTCACATACACATACTCTCTCACCCAGATGCGCTCACAGGTACCATCATTTTGCAAAGATTGATCTAACATGAATTGGTACCCGGTAGTACCAAGGTAATTTGTTTGGTACCCTTAAGAGTACAGAGTTCGGTACCAAACCTTAGTTTCTAGGGCTTCACTCTTCTGGGCAGAGGCTTCATGTGTACCTGGGATCTGCCGGACCCACTCCCCCTGTTTCAGGGGTCACAGCCCCTAATGCTCCTTCTACCACAGGGATCACATTGTATTTCACCTCCTGCATCTGTCCTGTGGTTCTTTCAATCGATGGAATCCTCGATCTCCGCATGCTCCTTTTCCCTGATGTTACAGTCAGCTTTCGAATGCTTTATTGTCACATGGGATTGCAAGGGCAGCTGTCCTGAGATTATAGAATCCAATATACGTATATACATAGGGGGGGGGGGGGGGGGGTTCATCCCGGGCGCCATACATCATACAAGAACTTACTGAAAGAGCAAGAATACTCGCCATATATTTTTGCCTATGGTGCGCATGTCAATGAGAGAGAAGCTTTGATTAATTAGCACCTGTCTCTGCAATGTGTTTGCATCAGTTTCATCTTTTAACATCATAAGAGTCAGTTCTGTTGCCTGTTTTGAGATATCCAACAGTGAATAACCATTGAATAACAGGTTCAATTGGGAATTGTTTAATTCCCATTAGCTCTTATGCTGTATGGACAGAGTTGTGCCTGATAATCATTTATTCATCCAATCTGCTGGAATGAATCAACACTGAGAAACTGCTGGCTAGATCTGTTGTAAAAGGATGTTTTGTCAGTCTCCTCTGCTCCAGTCGCACTGTGAGGGAAATTTTTTGTTTTTACAATGCTCTGATCTGAGAAGACTCACCTCAGCAATTTAAAACTGGCTTCGTCAGAGTAGTTTGGTAAACAGACTTGTTTGAATCTATTTTTGTGCATAAGAGATGAAAATTGAGAGATTAAGTTGAGTGGGTGGTTAGTTCGGCATGGAAGCAGAAATATGACTGTGTGGCTGGTACGGACACAAACGGTACAGATACCATTGTAAGAATAGGAGACCTTTACATTGCCATTAGATTAACATAAATTGATTGAAATAAACATATAAAAACATTCTCTAAATACCTTTTACAACAACAACAAAATGCCAAGGTTGCACAAATTGTTTGCAAGAAAACCTTAACAGAAGCTGTTCTTAGAATTTGACCAATCAAATGCTGTTGTTTTTCTGAGGAAGACATGCAAATACTTTAATGAGTAAGTCGTGCCCAAATGGAGCAACAGAAAAGTGGTGAATCAGGGCGCTTTCAGACCTGTGAGTTTGGTTCAGATAAAACCTAAACGTCAGAGGTTTTGGACCAAGCAAGGCAGAAACTGATTTTCACAGGCTCACAGAATTGCTGGCAGTCTTTGTCTCCGACAACATAATGTCTGAATGATGAGGACTTTCACTTTGAGTATTCCAACAAGTGTCGAGTGCTTCGCCGACATCAAATGCACGCCCTTCTATAAACCATCCAATGTCAAGTACAGGTAGATATGTAGGAGACGTAGGTGATGACGCCACCCTTATAAAGGCATTATGCAGCTATCTCTTTTTTTCCCATTTAATTCATTTTTGTTCATTTGCTTTTTTTTAAACTGCCTCTTCCAATATCAGCAAAAATCTCTATATATGTTTGTGTTACTGGCTCTTTGTCCTTTTCTTTGCTTTTACTCTTCCTTCCCGCTGCAGAAGGTGAACCTGTTTTACCTCAACGTATTGATTTGCAGTTGCTGTACAGTGTCTACTGTGTCATAGTGGGCCAGTCGCATAAGGATTCTTCCCTCCGTGCTCTCTGACAGGGCAGATGCAAAACGTCAATAGCCTCCATTCAGCCCCAGTGAATGAGAAGTACTGTCCTGTCTCTTGAGATACCGATCAGCAGGGGAAAGGCAAACACAGTAGTCATGGCAACATCTTTAACATTTATATTGATATGTAACTACTGTGTGTAATTCCCAATATATCCATGTTTAGATTATTTCCTTTCTCTTCAGTATTCATCCAATTCTTTGACAATGTAAAGATGGATTGACACGTTTCATGGACTTAGATGTGTCAGGTATACAAGCCTAACTTGTGTATTAATACACCTTGAATGTAATGTGACTGTAGTTTTTCAAGTCAAGCCTTTTATTTGCTTTTAGATAGTTAGTCAAAACACAAGAGCAGTTATCCACTTGGTTCTGAACGGTGACCACTCCGGGTGTTAACACATCCAAAAGTCTCGAACAAGGTCCAAACCAATGTCTGTGCTTTTGTGATATTGTTCACATTTTAGCTGGCAAGTTTTAGTTTCACAATGACATTTTTCAACATGACACCCCTACATGCTGTTATTATATATGTGTGTGTCTCCCAATACTTGATATTGATTTGTTTATCGCTGTCCTCTTAAAACTCTCTGCATTTATTGGGTTTTATCAAGTTGACTTTTGATATCGATTTATTCCTTTTGTTGTTTAATTCTCAAATCTCAACTTCCGGTAACTGGAACAAAAGTCAGACTGATCCACAGAAAAGAGTTTTCATGCTGCAAACAAACCGAACCAAGGTTCAGTTAAATCCAGACTCAGTCCATCTCTTCTGGTTGGACCAATACAAGGTCGGTATTAAAGTAGCTCAAAATGACATGCATATGATTAGTTTGCTTTCAAAATTCTATTAACAGAGTTTTTTTCTCTAAACAGACTAAGGGCCCCATTGTAACTGCTTGTGGTGGAAGATGCAGTGAGTCAGAGGGTGCGGTGATTCATAAATGCACTCTATAGTCACATCATTGGCCTCATCACTTTGCAGCTGAGCCACTCACAGTGACGCATTAACAAATGGAAAGGAAATCATATTGGAAATCATATTGCTGTCTGGATGGTGCTGAGCGACACATCCTGAATACACGGCACCTCAAATCTTGAGCAGATGGTTTGCACTTTTATTTAACTTGAACAATGATGATGGACAAAAAATCATAAAAAGAAATGTTGATGAGGCCATTTATGTAACCGCATATATCCGGCATGGTTTCAGTTTTATTTCCTCTGTATCTCATGTCATAAATGGTTCAATCCAACCATAAAATCGGACACAACAGCATTCACACAGCAACGCAGGAATAAAACATCACATGCTATTGGGAAGGAGGCAGTGATGCACAGGATTGATGAGCTGCTGTAAACTGCCATCTCCTACTTAAACAACAGAACAAAGTCGTAATGGACCAGTCCGATGCCTGTAGTATTGCATGGGGATTCCTTTGCAGCAGCCTGTTGTCATCTGCTTGTGATTTAAGAACGATAAAACAGCCTTGCATGATGACGCTGTACCTCAGGCTGCAGATTCCTTACCATATGTGTCCTGCTCCCTTCGTAGGTTTACAGGGGTTTATGGAACTGAAGGTGAAGCTTGTTATGCACTGTAAAGCAGCTGTGTATAACAGATACTGTAAGAACTGCAATGCAAAATACTGTACGTAAGTTTGTTGAGGGTGTTTGTTACTGAGCACTCATGTCGCGGCTGATGCTTGGTGCTGGCGCGATCATTGTAACAACAACGGCCAATCACATGTTTCTGCTTGGGACACAACATAGCCATCCTTAGTGATAATGCTGTCCATGTGACTACATGGTAAACTAGAAGCGCGCTCTGAGGGAGCATGACTCCTCCGAGGCTAATGCCTTATCTCACCACGTGAGATAAGTAAAGGAAAGTGTAAAGTTTGTTTCCCATCAATTATCTAGCGTTTGCAGCCCGCCATATTCCGTATTGTCACACTACAGTTTCATAATGAATCAAAAACCATGTGAGCACTGCTCATAATAGCATAAGAGATCTCTTACATGGTGTTTTGCTTCATTATTACATTGTTTAGCTGAGCAGTGCTATTTGCTGTGTGCTTGCTCATACTATCACACTATCATGTGCTTGCACTATTGTCCCAAACGTTTTTACCATCCATAGTGAGTCCTCATAGTTTCAGCTGCAGTTGTGTGTTTACCCGTCAGCAGCATGCAATGCAGTTCCCTCTTTCAAGTAAGAACTTGTCTTTCACTCTTTAGTCTGTGTACCTGTCACTCAGAATCAATTTGTCTTCATGCACGTACATGTGTGTCACCCAAATTGGCATGTGCTTGTGAAGCAACAGAACCACAATGTAGTTCTGCACTGCATGTCACCCCATTCAAAATAAAGGAGCAGTGTCGAACCCTCCAATGCTCCAATGGGATTTGTAGCATATTTAGCTCGAAATTCGCTCAATGTATGTTTTTCTGAAACTTAGTTTGAACAAGCAACTCTCAAGGACTAATGACTGTTAATAGTGTTTTTAAACTGGGTAAAAACCAATGAGTTTTATTAAAACAAGCCTTAACACTTATCAGGTGTAAGCTTTCTGATCATTTTGCTACAGCACATTACCTTGACTCGCTGAAGGCCTTTATTTCACAGCATTACACTGGATTGCAACAGAATCCAGCCTAACTGTGTAAAGAATAAATGCTGCGCAGTGCCTTGACTTTGGTGGACTCACAGCATGACAGCTCGGTTGTGTGTGTGTCTGTGTGTGAGAGGGTGTGCTATATGAGTCCTCCATTGAACTGGAACTTTATTCACACGAGGTGCTCATCTCTCTCAGGCACGCTATCATCGCTTATGCTAAGCTCGTCCCATTAGCATACAGTATGTTATCTGCCCCGAAATGACGTAAACACCTCCCATAAGAATTTTCCACCTGTGATTTCATGAGGACGTGGACTTTTGCTCCATGATGCGTGTGCATATGTGTAACTGGGGTTGATATAACTACTCAGGCATTCTAATCATCGGCAATGTGGCACTGCGACATTTGCATGCTAACAGCCATCTTCCAGTGAGTACGCTTGAGTTATGGAACCCACTCTGTGTCTCATCTTGTAGTGCTGCCGACTGCACCCACTTGTTGTGTGGGTGAATGATAGTCTCTGTGTGCGTGTGTGTGTGTGTGTGTGTCATCACCTTTTCTATCTGATGCTACAGTATCTTCTTGAGAAACTGACCTGCACAGCTGTGAGTGTACTCTGTCATAATGACTTAGACTTGTACAGTGTATGCTTCAGTGGCTGACCTTTATACTGTCTGTGTGTATGGCATTACTGTACTGTGTGTGTGTGTGTCTGTGTCTGTGAGTGTGTGTTGTATTTCTGAGGTCCTGGTTCTGGTTAAGCTGGGCACACACTGTGCGACTTTAGAAATTGTGTTAAATTCCACCACACACTGTCGTCTACGACTTAACCATCTGAGATGGAAAAACCAATCTCTTGATTTAAGGACTCACAATGTACGACACTGTATGTTGCATCAGCCACTCAGGACCAGCTCCGGCCGGTGTTCTTGTCAAAGCTTGTCATGCTACGTTGATCATATGCATCATTCTGTGTGCCAAAACATCCCATAAAAGAAGTATCAGCACATGTCTTGGAAGATGTGCAAATTTTGGCTAAGCTGTTTTGGAGACAGGAAGCAAAGTACGTTTGAGGCGCAACAGAGAACAAAATCCGCCTTTAAAGTTAGTTGTGCGACTCAGAAATTGTGTTAAAATCTAATTATGTATGATGTATGGTATGGTTAAGGTTAGGCTGTCAATGCAGTGACCTAATAAAAATAGCCGTGCAAACCTGTGAGTAAACTGTAAGAAGCAGCAGGGGAATCAAATCTAGCGAGTGTGTAAAATACAACATACAGATTTACGAAATTGAACTTTTTTGTATTTTAAAATTCCATTTTTTTTTTATATGTGGCATATACCAGAACAAAGCTAACCAAATGCAGTTTTAGTTTACATCAAATCAGACCTCACCCAATCTGTAAACATTGACTGTTATTTCAACTCGTTCTGCTTCAGAGAATAGGTGTTGCTTTTTTGCTTTGGTTGGTGCAATTCCATCCATTTATGTGCTTCACTAGAGTTTGTTTCCCCAAAACATCTCGGCAGTGATTCAGTTGTTAGGAGCCATCCGTGAAAGCAGTAAAAACTGTTTGTGAGAAAGAGACGAGACACTTCACTGTCGGAGAGGATGGCAAAGTAGCATTAAATCTCACCAAGATGATTTTGTTCAGCTGATTTAACAAAGCATTTAAACTCCAATATCTTTTTTCTAAATTTCTTTTGTTAAACAAGTGCTTTGAATTAAGCGATGCATAAACCTGTTGAAATTGAATTGCCAAGACACGTTAAGGGCAGAAAATGGCACGACTGCAAAGGCTACGAAGCAACATTAATGACCTGGCAGGGAAGGAAGGCGACCAATCTTCTGTTAGATTATGAATAAAATCAGCAGAGCTCTGCAGGAATGTGGGTAGTGGCCAGGCGACCTTGGACCTGCAAAAGGCGGAGAGCAGCAACTGAGAGTAAAAAATAGATTGGACTGATCTATTTAATATAAAAGACTGTGATGCTCTAATGGTATGCCATTTTAACTCTACTTTACTTCTGCACAATGTTCAGGTGAGGCAAACATCATGTTACTCATCTGCCTGAACAACGTGGTTTAGGATGATTCATTTTATGTTCGTAATGAAATGCTATTTAATACAGACATTAATAGAATAAATGAATCATTGGTTTTAAGGAGAGACTCAGAAGCTCCTTCTTCTAATTGAAAAACTGAATAATAGAACCTGAAAATGATCGACTGTCTGTACAGCCAATGAGCGAACTCAAGGCCCAGTCGTCCATATGTAGATGTATCAGTGGTGAGCCTTTGCCTCCTGTTCATTTCCAATCTGTGTGAGTAAAGAGGCTATTCAAATATTTGTTTCCTGTGGCAAGGTAAATCGCAGTGCGGCTTTCTGTTGAGTTAAACTTTGGTGAACTTTGACCAATGATATTCGCTTTGGATGCATGCATGTGTGCCCGGGCCCTTAAGCTGTGTTTATGCCTGACGGACTGCTCATTGTAAACGCCAACTGCGACGTCAACGCGTCTCCTTTGCCTTTCATGCTCGCCCTTGAGGCCCGAGACTCGGCGAAGTCCTCTGGTGTCGCTGCTGAGAAATATACACTGGCGGAAAAAGGTAAAGACGAAGAAACACAAACAGTTTTGGCACCAACTTGTGTCCTCCAGGAGCACAGATTTGAGTCTTAGCCCATTTTTTTTTGCCTCGACAATGCAGTTAGAGAGTTTTTTTCCCATTGTCTCTGCAAAATGTCTTAAAACATTCTCTGCTATCTCTCGAGGAGTCATGTGAGAATCTCAAGGCTCCCTCACGACGGAGCAAACAGATACAGACAAACCTGTTTGTAGTCTCTTGCCCCGATGTTTGTGTTTGGGCTAAAAAAATCTGGGCAAGATGTGCAATGCCCTCGGACAGGAAGGGCGAGTATAAACCAGCCTTTACAATTCAGTACAGCGCAGAAATATGTGACGACAATGCTCCATGAGCACGAAATCGATATTAATAATGATAACAATTCAATTCAGAGTCAAACATTACTGATTTAGAACTTTCCTGTTGCTTTTCTACAATAAAGAGTAAATCAGAATGTCTGAATTTCAGAATAATTTAAGAAATAAATCCATATAATTTTTTGAACACTTTATCAAGTAAAGGAGACCCGCTGTGTGACAGATAGATGTATATGTAGAACCTAACACACCAATCACAAGTCATCCACTTTATACCATTATTTCTAAAGAAAGCCGTCAATAAAAGCCTCATTCAGAATCTCTGGACTGACAGAACAAAGGTAACACTGTAGAATCGTTTAGCTTCCTGCTGCATCCTCCATTATGTGTGTCACTGTGTGTGTGTGTGTGTGTGTGTGTGTGTGTGTGATCATTTCAGGAGAGTCTGAATGAATCCCTTTCAGCTGCGCTGTGAATAAAGATTTGACCAATTTAAGGAAAGTATCGATTATTATGGGGTGATCAGTGTTGCCATTGTGTTGCAGACAAATCAACCAAAGATATGTTTGATTCATAGTGAAAAGGATCACAAAAACCACATGTTAATACCAGGTGAGTACGGGGCCTGACAGATCCTGTCACTAGCGTTTACCTACATGTGTTCACACCTGACATTAAAATGTATCCTGAATGTGTCTCCTATGGCCACTTGTGATCCCATTTCACCTACCAGCATATGCAAATAATCACAAACAATACTTTTGATCGTAAAGGACCAAATTATGTTGAGCTTGGCCAGTCTGAGTTTACAGATGTGTGTGTTTGTGTATGTGTGTGTTGGCGTGAGCGAGAAACAGAGAAGTCAGGAAGGGCTGAATGAATCTCATGCAGCTGCTGTGAAGACAGATTGGACCAATTTAAGAAAAGTATTGATTGTGTGTTCGTCAGTGTTGATATTGGGGCTGTGGCCACATACAAGTCAACGTATGGACACTAAGAAGTGTTAAAGCGTATTGGGGCCAGGACACATTTGCTTTCAAACAGCTAAAAGAATGTGAACAGATTCACTGTATTTTGTTCATGTAAAAGTTCTGCTGAGTTTTTTTTCTCTCCACAGTCACCAAATGTTTGTTCAATGTGGGAACTGCTGCACTATCTTCAGGCACTTTACATAGTAAGGTAGATACCCTACTATGTGTGTTGTGATATGGTGCTACTCTCACTGAAGTGACTGGAATTGAGTAACAAAAGCCGAAGACTTTCAAGATATATTTTTGAGTGAGCTCACAAAATCCACAACATCAACCAATTGGACACTTTAGGGAGAGAGAAACAAAGCAAATATTTTGTGTGAGTGTAAATGTATGAAATGGCGTGAAAGGGATTACTATTGCACATTAAGATGTACACTACCGTTCAAAAGTTTGGGGTCACCCAGACAATTTCGTGTTTTCCATGAAAACTCACACTTTTATTTATCAAATGAGTTGCAAAATGAATAGAAAATATAGTCATGACATTGACAAGGTTAGAAATAATGATTTTTATTTGAAATATTAATTTTGTTCTTCAAACTTTGCTTTCGTCAAAGAATGCTCCATTTGCAGCAATTACAGCATTGCAGACCTTTGGCATTCTAGCTGTTAATTTGTTGAGGTAATCTGTAGAGATTTCACCCCACGCTTCCTGAAGCACCTCCCACAAGTTGGATTGGCTTGATGGGCACTTCTTGCGTACCATACGGTCAAGCTGCTCCCACACCAGCTCAATGGGGTTGAGATCTGGTGACTGCGCTGGCCACTCCATTACAGACAGCATACCAGCTGCCTGCTTCTTCCCTAAATAGTTCTTGCATAATGTGGAGGTGTGCTTTGGGTCATTGTCCGGTTGTAGGAGGAAATTGGCTCCAATCAAGCGCTGTCCACAGGGTATGGCATGGCGTTGCAAAATGGAGTGATAGCCTTCCTTATTTAAAATCCCTTTTACCTTGTACAAATCTCCCACTTTACCAGCACCAAAGCAGCCCCAGACCATCACATTACCTCCACCATGCTTGACAGATGGCGTCAGGCACTCTTTCAGCATCTTTTCACCTGTTCTGCATCTCACAAATGTTCTTCTGTGTGATCCAAACACCTCAAACTTTGATTCGTCTGTCCATAACACTTTTTTCCAATCTTCCTCTGTCCAATGTCTGTGTTCTTTTGCCCATATCAATCTTTTATTTTTATTGGCCAGTCTCAGATTTGGCTTTTTCTTTGCCACTCTGCCTAGAAGGCCAGCATCCCGGAGTCGCCTCTTCCCTGTAGACGTTGACACTGGCGTTTTGCGGGTACCATTTAAAGAAGCTGCCAGTTGAGGACCTGTGAGGCGTCTATTTCTCAAACTAGAGACTCTAATATACTTGTCTTCTTGCTGAGTTGTGCACCGGGGCCTCCCACTTCTCTTTCTACTCTGGTTAGAGCCCGTTTGTGCTGTTCTCTGAAGGGAGTAGTACACACTGTTGTAGGAAATTTTCAGTTTCTTCGCAATTTCTCGCATGGAATAGCCTTCATTTCTAAGAACAAGAATAGACTGGCGAGTTTCACATGAAAGTTCTCTTTTTCTGGCCATTTTGAGAGTATAATCGAACCCACAAATGTGATGCTCCAGATACTCAACTAGCTCAAAGGAAGGCCAGTTTTATAGCTTCTCTCACCAGCAAAACAGTTTTCAGCTGTGCTAACATAATTGCACAAGGGTTTTCAAGGGTTTTCTAATCATCCATTAGTCTTCTAAGGCGATTAGCAAACACAATGTACCATTAGAACACTGGAGTGATAGTTGCTGGAAATGGGCCTCTATACACCTATGGAGATATTTCATTAAAAACCAAACGTTTCCACCTAGAATAGTCATTTACCACATTAACAATGTATAGAGTGTATTTCTGATTAATTTAATGTTATCTTCATTGAGAAAAACAGTGCTTTTCTTTGAAAAAGAAGGAAATTTCTAAGTGACCCCAAACTTTTGAACGGTAGTGTATAATGGTAAACCAGCAAATACAATTATTGTTCATGAAATCGATTCTTGTGTGCTCAATTGAAATTATGTTTTGCTTTGATAAAAATGTGTACAATATAACATATCATTTACGTGCTTGCAAAATATATAACGTAATAAATAAATCATTATACTATCATATCATGCTGGATATAAAATATGAGCGCAACAAATAAAACCTCACCACTTGTCTGTTAAGGTGTTAATTCATGTGTTGTTCATGTGTCAAATATTACTTTAAATATCCAACTGGTACTCTGAGAGAAGCAACGCCATTGTTCCTATGGCTGCACTGGTGACAGTTGATCTGGGTAAGGGGGTTGATCAAAACAGTTATATAAATAAATTAAGTCCCGAGTTGACTCGTATTTTGTCACAGTCTAATGAGTGCAGTTTTCTTTTTAGTACAGAGCAATGCAGGAAAACAACAACTCTTACAAACCAAGTCTTGTCTCAGTAATTACCTAAGTTGACGGAGAGCAGAGAGACCCCTTTGTGTGTCTGCTCCAACGCTGTCACTTCCTGTGTTGAGTACGTGCAAAGTTGCCTGAACTCATTCTGAACCAGAGCCCATCTGTGGTGCACTGCCATTGTAATAACTGAGCTATAAGAGATGCTCACTGTTTATTTCTCTGACTGTGTGCAAATGTGATGTTTGTGTATATGATGAACAGAGGCAATAAATAGGTAAAACCTGACATAGGACCTGAGGACTTGGGGTTGGTGTTTTGCAGGTTGTAGTGGTCAAGGGCTGTTGAGCCAGAGTGCAAGTCAAGGTCAGAGTCGGACAAATTGTGATTTAGAATAGCAGCCAAAAACCCTATAAAAGAGATTATTCTCAGACCAACCCCTCAACCCCCCCGCACATACCAGAGACACCGGCAAGTAAAAGGCAAACTAAGAAAATCAAACACAATGAATTCAAATGCGCAGCGAACTCCAGGCGATGATCAGTCTGTCAGTGAACTGAGAATTAATGATTTGAGTAGTTGGGATCTGGATCCCGTATTGGAAAGAAAAAAAAGGGCAACCTAGCAAGCAGCAGCCTGGTTTTCACATTGCCAAGGAGGCTAATGATTGGATGGTCTTCCTCTATTTGAAATTAGCCGGCCAATGAGCTAGGGGCGTGTGCATCATGGGGAGGTGCGTCGATAAAGGGGCAGCTCGTCACAATGTGAGCTGGATATGTGGAGGCTGTTAATTATATATTTCATTAGTATAGATTAGGTGTAATGACAAAAAAAAAAAAAACATAAGCAAAAAGTATTTATAAAAACTAAAATATCTACAAATAAGAAAATCATGAATCACTACGACGTGAAAATGTGAAGATACTCACGTCAACCCAACACACTGCATCACTTAAACAACACAGAAGTAGCGATCCATTTTAAATGTCAACTCCTTACTATCCCCAAGAAGCCTGTCTGATCTGCTGGGTTTGGTCTTGTAGCGGTTCCAGAGTCCAGCGTAGTACTGAAGGGTGATTAAGCTTTTGCTGTGCAGGCAACTCTGCTTTGGTCTGTTGACACTGTCTCAGTTTGAAATCCGGTCTTAGAAACGTTTGTTAACATCTCTATTGTGTAACCACCTAATTTGTATTCATTTCAGTTGCTGCACTTGTTTGTACTTTGTGAATCATTTCATCTGTAACTGTATTTATGCTGCTGATTAAAGTTACAACACGTCCTCAGTGGATCCCACCCTGACTCAACACCCACATAATGAAATGCAGTGTACTTGATTAAAGGTCAAAAGTAACATTTTATCCTCCTACCACAAGTGGCCTGTTGTAGACTTTTATAAATCTGGTAGCAAAGGATGAGCAGAATCAGAAAAGATTCAGCAGCTGAATTAAAGTGAAGATGAAGGAGCTCATTGGTAAAATCGCATCAGACAACCAGGACTGCCAAAAGAAGAGTTGTCTGACGATGGGAAACTATACCTAAGACAATAATGTGCAACCTTCAAAAGCACTGTTTTTATGGAGAAAAGAAAACTCCAAGCTCAGTATACGTCATTTTCCTATCACTCTATACATTACTCAGTAAAAAGTGGGCCTTGGGAGATAAAACACTATAGAAAGCAAAAAGAAAGGCCTGACTGGAGATTGTTTAAGTGCATGTTGACAGAGCAAAAGAGTTTCTGGGAAAATGTCCTGCAGAAGGAAGAAACTAAATGAAAGCTCATTGGTAAAATCGCATCAGATCAATGTCTGCAAAAGAAAAATAGATAGATTCCTGCTGTGAACCAAGAAGAGGGCTCAGTTATGTTCTGGTGTCGCTCTTTCCGACACCGGGAGCACTTCAATCTATCCAGGGAAACACTGGACAGCTCAGAAGTGTCCCGCTGTGAGTCCTGATCTCAGTCCAATTAGACATCTGTAAAAAGAGCTGAAACTCGTGAAAAAATGACATCCATCAAACCTGAGAGACCCAGAACAGTTTGTTCAAGAAGAGAGGGATAAACTTCCAGCTGACATGGGCTCCACTGAAAGCCTTTGAGATTTTTAGGGGGACCTCTGAAGTGTGAGTTTTTTTTGGGGTTAGGGACTTTTTAGATTTCTGTACCATGAGGTTCCTAAAATAAATAGTAGAATATATATGTCAATGTGTGTTTTTTCGATCATTAAAAAATTCAAAAATGTCTCCACTAATTTTGTTTCTGTTCCTGCTGCGGCCATCCAACACTGAACAACAACAAAAACATGTCTTCAGTGTTCAGGTGAGGGGTGGCGAGCATGCAGACAGCCGGGCGTAACTCTCGCGTCTCATTGTCTTTCTAAATTGACGTGTTAGAAACTTCATCAACATCCCCAGTCACTCACGTTGAATCCTCCAGATAATTTGAGTTATCCGGAGTTTTTACTATGGGCCTGGCAGGAGAAACTCCGGAGAATGTCTGCTACAACTGACTGAGACATTTGCATTTTCACAAACTGCCCCCCTGATAATGTTCGGGGGAATATCTGGAGGTCAGTGCCTGTCTGAAATCGGATAATGTTACGTCATCTCTAGAGCTTCTGTTGAGGCGGCACGGCTGCAGTATTTGTTCATGGTGTGTGGGTTGCACAGATAGACAGAGACAGACAGACAGGTGCCCGCTTGCTTTTTCGTGGTTGTAAGACAGAAGGGAAAGGACAGGAAAGAGACGGCATGGAGAGTCACACACAAACAGGTTCGCAAATACCCTGCAATTTACCCGGCTGCCGCTCACTTTCGTGTGTGTGTGTGCGTACGTGCGTGCGTGCGTGTGTGTGTGACACGTTTGGAAGTGCCAACAGAAAATAGGGCTCCCTTGAAGGCCACTGTGTAATGCAAACGCTGCCAGCTGACAATGTAGATGTCTCATAAAGAGCTACATAAAGAGCTTGATTGGAGTTAATGAGTCCCAATATTGTTGTGCATGTATTTTTTGTCTTATGTGAAATAAAATGTAACATCGGAAATCAAAAGTAACATATCCGCTCGTTGGAAAAAAAGAAAAGAGTGAAAAGAGAGTATGCCAATTACTTGAATCACTTTAAGCTTAATTCAAAGAAATTTGTGTTTTCAACTTCTGTTATTGGAAGGATCAAAATATTTTTGGCCACTTGCATTAAACAGTAAAACACATTCAAGCTCACACTCGCATGGATCTCGCCTCATTAATGTACAGCACACATGCTGTTTTTTAAGGGTGCTGGAATGCGCCTGCCTGTATATTCCCTTTAATTTATTCAGATAGTTACACTGTAAAAAGTGTTTCTGGGGGAAAAAAGTAGGTCAGCCTGTTCTTTTCTTTCTGGTTTTGTTCCTATTTTAGAACAAAGTGGGTGGTGCAGAGAGTTGACAGGAATTATGACTTGTGGGAACGTGTTTTTGCTATCTGCGCCTCAGATATGCCTGGCTGTGCATTCAGTCGTTGAGTTGCTGCTACGTCTCGGCAGAACACAGAAGCGTGCGGCTACACTCAAAAAATACAGTCTTGTTATTGAGCCCAGCGGGAAGCAGATACTGTATTTATATACCCAAAATTCGCTTTTTTTCCCTTGAATTAATCATTTTATATATATTCCACAGATTCCTCTTCTTTGTGAAAACAGGTGCCTACACCATCCCTGAGTTAATGTGGTGTCTGAATACTTGGAAAAAATGTCTTAAATGAAATTAAAGCCATCTCGGAAAACTGGCAGAAATCTTGGTACATGACTTGCTGACATTATCCACAAACCAATTGACATAACTTTACATAATTTTACCAGCTTCAGATAGTAGCTTTTAATGTGACCATGTCAAATGTAACACTTAAAGTCCTTACAAGGAACTGGATGATTTTTGCGCCTATGTGGACAAAAGCAGTAGTGTTTACACTCTCTCTTGTAAAAACCTGGGTGTAGCCAACATGTGTATTTGTTTTGGAACCGGTGCAATGAGGTAATATATCTTTTTGTTGCTGTTTGATTGTTAAAGTTATTTTCTCTGTTTGGGAATCTCACATTTTCATGACGTTTGGGCATCTGACCAGTTGGAGATCTAACTTAGCATGTGGGGGAATGTCTACTGCCATATTTGTTATTATTGTAAATTCCCTCGGAAGAGAGAACAGTCTGCACCTTACCGTGAGGAGCTCTAGGTCTAAGCAACAGTGATTGTAAACAATCTTTGCTCCTGTGCGCTGTTCACTTAAAGACACACACCTCCAGAGCAGCCGGCTACTTCAATCAATAGTCACACAGTGAGGTGTAATTCTCATTCTGATCGCATCCATCTTGTTTGTTAGAGCCCTGGAGTTGACAAGGACAGACTCAGGAGCAGCCCGACTCACTCACCCCCGTTTCTGTTTCCTCTCCCTGCCTGCGTTGTTTTGCTGGCGGGATGGTAATGCTGGTGGTCTCTGGTGTACGTAGGATAAATGAAGTGTTGAAACTGACCGGTGCAGTAGGTGCCGGTAACGCACCATCAGCTGGATGCCAATCGCCATTAAACAAGAAGAAGAAACCGTTGTGTCTGACCTTGTGGGTAATCCGACCCGACCACAAACATTGAGAATAGTTTATAGAAAAAGCCAAATTTCTCCCTGATTGTCTCATTTGCTGTTGTAAGTCATGAAGAGGCAGCGATATTCAAATAAGACCATTTCATAACCAGTTAAAAACTCATGGTCGGGGCTTTAAGTCTCTTACATACTGTAGGTCACACACTGTACATACAACACATTTTGTTTACAGCCTTTATTCCACATTCCAACTTCCACATGGACACACCAAAGTCGCAACGACGTCTCATCTCGGGAAATGAAACCTTCTGAGTGAATGCACAGTCCCTGCTTTTAATGTGCTAAAACTGCCAGACCATCTGTTGTCCGAAGGCAGCGTCTCATCAGCCCCTGGATGTGTGTCTTGTTGTGTTCGGGTCAGTCGGCCTGCTCGGAATGTTTGAAGTGTTTGCACAGTCTGGGCTGTCAGGAACACAGCAGCAGGTCAGAGCTGTATGGATTACAGAAGGCATGCGGCCAACTTCACCATCAGGACCATCCGACTCACTTTCAGGGTTAATTTCCTCCAACTGTCACATTCAGGCACTGAATCTGAAACTGTCCGTCCTAAAAGGTATGCCGCCCGTGTGACAATAAGATTAAGCAGTTTCCTCTCATAAGCTTTTATTACATGATATATAAACGACTGAGGGCAGCGATTTTTGTATTTGTATTGCAATGAAATGGACATATAGACACAAACACACCTCAGTCTGTGAGGTTCTCTTATAGTAAAGAGTTTTTAAACCCACAAATGTTATGTGACTGGGCCTTTAATCAAAAAATGATCCAACTCAATATATCTAATTCAGTTGCACAGTGGCTACCTATCAGCAAGATGTTGGCACCAAAAATCTCTCCTATGCAGATCCCTTGGAAAAGTGCTGACGTGTTTCCAGAAATGCTTGGTCAGTTTAGAATAATTTATGGTGTCAATTAATTTGACTTCTTCTTGGTGGCAGTTATGATAATCTGTGTCTCAGTAGGGCCGTTGTTCTCAATCTCGGGGCGGGCATAGAACCAAGTGCCATTTTTTTATTTGCTTATCCTAATTATTGGTAGCGATTGATCAAACTTGGTGGGGTGTTGAACTTTTTTTGACCTCAGAAGGGGCGATGCCAGAAAAAGTTTGAGATGCGCACTGCATTGAGACTTTAACAGCGGTTACTTATGGGGGAAGGTTTAAAGACTTTCTCAGCCTATCCTTCAGATGCCTGCGGAGCAAACCCCTCTGCTGGACTCATTACACAACTGTCCAGTTGATTTCAAACAGCAAGCGGCAAGCAACCGTTTCCAGCTCAGTCTGCCCAAGACTTGTTGTTATTGTTACACATTTCCACAGTAGATCATAGCTTATCAATGAACATTTTCAGCATTTTAAAATATGGATGCTTGCTGGAAACCCATGAAATTACTGTTGAAAGGTGAATTTGTTCTGTATGTGACTGACAACCTTACAGTGCAAACTTATTTTAAACACCTCTGGCAACCAGGGTGACATATTCCAGTGGGAAACTGCATCTAGCTGCATTGTTAATGCTAGATGAGGACAAATCTAGCTGCAGGTTGAAAGAAGTGGCCCATGTGTTTTCAAAAGCAACTGACAGCATAAGCTCAAAGCATGGAATTCCCCTGACAGTTAAAGTTTCCATAAAACAACATTGCCCTTCTATTTGTTGTGTATTTGTGACATTAGCATGTACGGAAACCCTTCGCTGGATATATGCCGGATGTGCCACATGTATGCAACAACTCATGTAATAGGTGCCATACACCTAGATGACACCAATAAAGATGGAAAGATAACAAGATTCTACAGGTTTAGGTGATGAGGCAGGGTCGATGTGCTGCAAACAAAAACATGGGATTTCCACAGTAGAGTTTATACGTTATATCTTACCTCCTGCAGGCTCTACCCACGTTCCGGACATTTTCCTGTTGTCAACGTGTCTGACAAGAATAATCTCCTGCTGCGTTCTTAAAGTGAAAGGCAAACTCTGTTGGGCCTCAACATACATAAGACAGCATTTCACAAAATTTGGGACTTTTGTTGTTTTGCAATGTTCACGTTGCCCCCAAACCTTTGTGCTAAGCTAAGCTAACTGTGCTAGCTATAGCATCATACATTATGAGTGTTATTCATCTTCTTATATAACCAGAAAGAAAAGTACTATAATTCCAGGGTCAAGCAATTTCTTTCAACAACTTTTATAGTAGTTTCATTCTTAAGTATATTGCACTATAGTATATAGCTATGGATCTTTGTTTCAGGTGTTTATGTCAAAAGGGTTGTTATTATATTAATGTTGTACAGTCAGTATTATTTACTGTTCCTTGCTGTTACAGTGATTGAGAGTTACACATTTATTTTAGATTCCTCTTCTTGTTCAAAGCGAACGGTATTTGTCTCCTCCAAAGCTAAACTACAGCTTAATTGTCTTGCCTGACCTTGGCTTTGAGGTTTTCAGTAGACCACTGGGTGTTAGCATGCAGTTGCACTTAAGCATGTCATATGTCCCCAGGTTTAATGTCTGTCTATCTTTCAGTCTGTCTTATGGCTGCACATTATCTGGAGCAGTAATTAATATCAGACCTGAGGGATATGGAAATATGGTTCAATGGGGTATACAAAGTACAATAAGACCCTACACGGAATGATTGTCGTGGAACTCTAACCCTAACAACTAAATATATAGCCTACCCCAACCTATACATAGACTGAACCTTTATACCAATTTGTACCAAGTCTAGCTTAAATGTTTTCACAATGCAGAAATGTCCTCACTATGACAGCTTGAAACAAAAATTAGGGAAAAAACAACTTGAAATGACAAAAAAACTAAAATGTCTTCATAAAGCATAAATGTCTTCACAATGAAATTGACATTGAAAAAGAAAATGGGTTGTTGTCCTCACTTCTATGGTTTAAATTGACATTGTAAAAATTGATAAAATTGAAAGTGAAACGTCCTCTTTTGTAAGTTTGTTTCAGCATAAACATGCACACACTACAGAAAGTACACAGTAGGTAGTGAATTTAATGAGGTGTTTAAATCTAATAAGAAAACAGCAGCATACACCTATTATGTCTACTATTGTATGGAGCTTAACGCTGCAATTGTTTCTCGGCATATTGCGTCTCTAATTCAATATCTGAGTTGTTTCATGGCCTGTTTGCTCCGTCTCTTCTTTTTTTCAATGTGTGTGTAAATAAGGGAGCTCTCACCACGGCTGTAAAAAATTGATGTTTTCCTCTCCAGGAGCACTCCAGAGATGAATATTGTGCTTTATTCAGCAGTCATGTGATCTAAATAGAATGGGAACAGGAAGTTTTTCTATATGCTGTCATATTTTAATTTCTCTAAAGATATATGCAGACCAAGATTTGAGAAGTTTAAGGCACCAATTAATGGAACTTAACCTGAAATGTAGGAATTAAGAAGCGCAAATAAGAAAAAAAATCATATCAAAATATTGAACATTTTTTTAAACGTATAGGAAGTTTCTAGACTAAGAAGTTATATTATTTGTTGGCGCTAATTCTGACACTACCACAGAATATCAAATTCCCCATTTGAATGAGATTAACTGAAGCAAATACACAGTATTTACTGACTTGATTCAGTGTGTCTGAATAACTATCTGCCAGTCTTGAACTTTTCATTTCTGTCAAAATATTGCACAGAGTTGTGTTTCTTTTTGTCTTACAATAATATTTTTGAACCTTTTCAGTTTGCCTTCAGAGCCTGCACTCCCCTGACACATCTCTAACTCAAGTGGTAAATTAATTTACTTAATTATTTACTTAATTATTTTCATGTTCCCTTTACTGCTTTTACGTTATAAAGTTTGTATGTGACCACCTCAATGTTGATGTCTGGCCTTCCTGTCACATTGCTTCCTGCAGATATTATTTCTCTTGTATTTGCCTTTTTCTTTGCTTTCAAAGCACTTTGTAAACAGTTTTTAAAGGTGCTTGTAAGGTTGGCCCAAGCGGCTATGGCACAAATACTGAGTCAAGCCCAGTTATGCAGCCCAAGTGTATTTATTTTTCAGTTGCAACTAATTCCCCGTGCAGCAATACGGCAATATGTGCAGTGCAGGCCTGATTTTAAAGAAAATAAAGACACAAGGAAATTAATACAAAATTATAGTAATACTGGTAAAAAAAACTAAATAATAAATAAAAGTCAAACTTGGGTGAAACCCCCCAAAGAAACTCGGCCCTTGCAGTTTCAAGGGGCTTGACTATTCATGGTAAAATCTCAACTCCCCCTCAGGACCCCCAGCCTCCTCCTATATAATGGCTGGGTCTTTAGAGGGCACGGGCTAACCCTGTGACAATGCTATGAAAATAAAGTTCATTATTATTATAATAATTAATACTTTGTTTGAAAAAAGATTAAAAAAAGTGTAGTTAGTAAACCACACTTTTGCTCCCCCTAATAATACTTGGGACACAATTGCTCCTCTTGCTCTACCAAGCAGGCGCCCAGGATGTGGTTAACAAGCTTCAGAAAAAGGTGTCACATGCACTTTAAGGTATCGTGGATTTTAGCAGTACACCCAGAGACAGTACACGGTAACATCTAGACAGTACTGGATGTGGTGTGGAGTGCAGTCTTTGCTGCAGAACATGCCCCAGAGATCCTCCGCTTTTGCTTTAATTTTAGTATAATCCAAGTTTAGCAGGGCTTGCTAAAAATTATGGAAATAAAGACAAATGCCTCATGTGGATGACAAATGCCGACGATGATACGTGCATCACCATTTAATATTACTGTCAATTAATTTCATTTTTTGCTCATTCGTATTTGACATGCACAAGAGGCAGTTTAGAACTGATGCAATTGATAAAGCACAGGCAGTGTACAGCGTAGTGATGCACAGTACTTTAGACTGAGTTAAGTCAATTATTGACCCAGGCTAATATAGTAAATGTAATTCAGTATTCCACAGTTGCCTGTAAGTGCATGTTGTTGCATAATGCAGCAAGATGAGAAAAGAGGGAACAAGCATACTAAACAGGGCTCGTCTGTCTTCATATGACTCTTATTAACAAACATGGTGAGTGTTTCCTGTGTGTTTGTACTAACGCCATCTTATATAGTACCGTTAAGAATATGTTTTCACCCAGATTGTAACATATAGGATGTGGAACTCATATTTGCCACCTAAGGAATAGACCACTAATAAAGTTATCGTCAACATCAGAGTGTCCATTTAAACTTGGACGAGGATATGAAAAGTAATTTTTTCAAACAAGGTCTATTCCTCCTTCCACTGATCCTTTGTTCGCCCCGTTCCCTCCATCCTTCTCTTTTCTCTTAATGTGCAGCATCAATCACAATGAAGCTTGTGCCGTCTCTTACACACACACAAACGCACACACTTAAAATAGCTCTCTGCTTCTACAATGTGAACAGTGTACATGTGCAACCCCTCCATTTCCTCTGTGTAATGTTTGCCAGAACATGTCAACCATCTGTCACGTGTACATTGTGTGTTGTGAACAATGAGCTTCAGAGCAACTTCATTTACACAGCGGAACTTCTCTCTCTGTGCAAGTCTCTCTCTCTCTCTTCCTCTCTCTCTCTCTCTCACACACACACACACTCCGTATGCACAAGCTCAACAGAGGCCATCAATAACTGCAGCATGTGTTTGATTGGGTGTATTGTGATGAATTAGATAAATTTGTCCATTGTTTGCCCTGTAGGCAACAATTACCTTTAACATGACTCACATAGAGCAACGCAAAGGCACACGAGTGTATTTAATATATCACAATATCAAGATTTAATGAGATACATTACATGTGGAGTGTGTGTGTGTGTGTGTGTGTGTGTGTGGTAACCTTGTTAAATCTTCCATTTTACAAACATGATTTTAAAGGAATTATGCTGCATTTTGAGAAATACAGTTATTTGTTATGTTTCAGAGGTAAACAAGCTGTCAAAAACACAAGCTGCTTAGCTTAGCATTAAGACTGAAAACGGATTGGGCTGCCTGCTAGCTAACCTTGTAGCATGGAGGCTTGAGTGGGTTTGGTTCTGACCCAGCTCTTTGCTGTTTGTCTTCTCCCATTTTCTCTCCCCAGTTCAGGTTTAATATCCTGTCAAATCGGGTGAAATGGTGGGAAAAGAATCTTGAAAAAAGGGAAAGAAGTAGCACAGCTCTGTCCAAGGGTAAGGGCCTGTCCCAATTGTAGTGTATTCAGAACCCACCTAAAAACAAAGAGGGAGACGGAAAGTCCCAAATGCTTTCTGAATGGATGAAGCAAATCAACACGACGACCGCTGCAGGTGTGTGTGTGTGTGTGAAGTGCTCATAAATGTAAGTAGCATATTAAAATTTAATTGAATCGCTGTGACAAGCGTCTCAGAAAAATCGCTATTCACACTGTCAAAACAAGCGTATAAACAGTCCGAATATGAAGTTGAAATATTGTCAAGCTGTAAACTTTGAAAACTTCTCCGCTCACGTTACAACGTTTTCAGTGCGGGGCAGAAGTGTCTATGGAAAGGACTAACGTTACACTGATCAGTAAATCAATCTGTCCCGTCCGTCCTGCAGCTGTCAGATGTGTCACTGTTACAACTCTTATAACTTATTATAATGTCGGTTGATAACAGTTGTTAATTTAATGAGGTTAGTTGATAGTTTGTCACTGTAATAATGACGTAGCGAGTGGTGTCCCAGTTCTTAGGGGAAGATTTTCTAGCCCTCTCCCTTGTGGCTCCGTTTGGAGGGGGACCAAGGACACTTCATATCTAGGGGAAGGGCCAATGTAGAGGAATTGGGACATGGCCCAAGTATTAGGCCTTTTCCCACTCAGACCTTCAACCTGAAGAATCAAAGTCGAGATTATGCCTTGTTTTCACTTTTAAATGTACGACCTATGGAATATGTAGCAATATGATTATGAAACATCTGAGCTGAAACAGGATGGATGCCAACAAAAAATAATTCAAATATTGAACATTTTAAATAAAGCCTATTACTCAGAAATGTCACAGCATACCCCAATAATTAAACATTTTTTGTAATAACATTTGACTAAATGTTAAACTAAAGACAGGTCTATTATTGGCAATAATTGGCATTTTTCCACTTATAAATTATGTGAATACTACTTACTACAACAAATGTATCTTTCTGTGTTCGCTGATGTAAATTAATACATTGACAAAAGATACATTGACGATGCTTCTAAAATGTACACTTCCTGTTTGCATAACTAATTGCCTTCCACAGTGGAACAGATGTTTCCAACCCATTTGCACATTTACACCAATTTATGCATTGCAGACGGCCTTAGTAGATTTAATTTAATAAATCTCAAATTTAAAATTAGCTAGAATTATGACCTACTAATTAACTATGGAGAAAATGTATGTTTGAGTAATTTATATAGGATTTACCACAGCTGGACATCCATCATAGTTTTTATGGGGTGCTTGTTAAGTGAAGGTGGTGACCCCAGTAGTGGGACAGACAACAATGGAAAAGTGCTGCTGCATTGATTTTCTTTTCAGACGTATCTTTAACAGAAGAGCAGCTTCAAAAAAGTACACAGGACACAACACCAGACCAGCTCGGTTAATCCGTGGGTCTAGGTGAATATTTATGCAAAATTTTATAGGATTCGCTTAAGCTGTTGTTGACATAACGCATTCACGGGGCAGACCAAGACCTTGACCTACTATCAGGTGGGAAAAAGAACATCTCAACAATGGAAAAGCTTTGTGATTTTGTAACAACATGACCCAACATTACTGGAACAATCTGTAGTTTACAAAGCCAAACACACAGCAAGGCAACAAAACGCACATGGGATTTTCTGAATCAGAATGTCTGGAACAAACTCGCAGTGCTTATTTAAACATGTGGCCTGTGTCATTAATTGCAGTGTTTGTACTTTTGTGTTTGCATCAGTGTACTTGTATTTATATGTGCATGGGTGTCAGTAATTCACATCTAAAACCTAGTTAGAAATGAGCCCCCAGGGACTAATGTGCTCTGAAAGAAATTGACACCCACACATACTAGAAATGGTCATTGTAGAGAGAGCTGCAGAAAATAATAACAGGGGAGACACTCAATATCACACAAGACATGTTGGCATGTTGGGAGCTTGTGAGAATTTAACCACACAGCCGTGCTCAGCTCGGCTGCATTTTGTTGGCTCTTTATTTTCTTAAATTTATTAAACAAATCTAAACACCCAACCAGAGCACACATTTCATCTCTGCTGTGCCTCCTTGTGAATGTCCGGGGATAGAAATGGCAATTTCCTAATGAAGATATTACTTCATTTCCACATTAAAGGTGGAAATAGTAATTACTCTAAATTATACATCATTATCCTGGCAGGATAATTGTCAATGTGCTTGGGTTAGAAGTCTTGCATCAATTGTTTAACCTCCAGGCGGAGACCCAGAGGTTGGAGAAGCTTGTTCATCAGAGTTTGATGGATCAAATCAAGGTTGAGGGTAACGCTGTCAATAAGTGCACAAGTGAGCTTTCCTCCAAGGCAGATGCTTTGTTGTCTCTATGCTAATGTTTGCTCTCATCATATCCCCAAAAAAAGTTTTGTTGGATCTTTTCCACCAACCGTCTTTCACACAGCTCACTCAACACACATCCAAAAGGTCTGACAGCCTCAAGCAGGTTAAAAATACATGAGCAGCGGTTTGCAGCTTTCAGCTGTCAAGTACGCTGCAGAGGATATTCCCATTCCTTGTGAATGCAGCTTTAGTTTTGTATAGAAACACTTTAAAGTCGCTCCCCTTGAACAACACAACCTGTACTTTAGAGCTCTTTCCTGCTTGAAACACAACAGAAACAGATGGTTTTGTGGAAAAGAGAACATCAATATCTGTGCTGAAGAGCTGAGGTGGGTTCTCTCTGGTGATTTTCTTGAGCCAAAACTTTGAGAGTTTGACGACTGAGTGAGCGTTAAAAAAAAAACACAAGACTGAGAAACAAATATATTCTCTGGACCCTTGACTATTGCATTTTGGAACCTTGACTCCTTTAGAAAACACATTCATGTGTATTTATTATGCTCTTTGCATTTCTTGGGGAAACCTGAATATAGAATGACCCGATTCTATCAAAACAGACCCTTTTAAATCCCGCACCATGGCTAATAATGCCACTAATGTGTATGTAACGGCAAGTGCGTAGACTTTCTTATCAATGCATTAATTACCTTAATTACCCGAGCTAATGGCCTCATTAGCATAACTGTTTATGATGAATTGATCATGGTGGGAATGGCAGGACATTAAGCAGCTCAAGTGGCTGTTCAGTCAAAGCTTCACATATCAGCACATTAATGTTCATGTTTAATTGAATATACCTGGAGCAGCTACGTCTTTTGTCCAGATTAAGGATGTAATAATTTTTAATGAATGCAAATGATTTTTCCCCTTTCGCAGTGTTTTTTTAAATTTTTTCTTCTAATTAACTTTCATAATTTTAGTTTTTAAACTGAACTTGGCCAAAATGTGTTAATGTTAAAAAAAAACATTATTTAATTATCAATGTGCAGCCAATCAAGTAAGTGATAGCCGACTACTGACTGCGGAAATTCTTCACACAGCTCTTTTCCATCTAACGATCCATCCCTCTTTCCTTTTAGTGGAACTATTGTACTCTGAGATGTGTCAATACTCTTTACGCAGTTACACAATGCACAACGGAGCTCTGTAACCTGAAGAACACAACAGCAAAACTTCACTTGAAAACCTGCTCCAAAAGCTCTAAATAATGTATGTGGACCTGAACAGTGGAACCTGTTACTGGCTATGATCGGTCTTGTAAGTGTCCTAAGCAGAGGGGCTGGTCCATTTGTTGAACCGTGTCTCTCTCCCTTTCCCCTCAACCCCCCTTTCTAAGTCAAAATCAGAGACAGGCACATCCCACAATCACTGGCCGCAGGGATGAGATAGTAAGCAAACAAGTGGAGCCCCCCTAGTAATTCCAGAAATCTGGTTGTCTGGAAGTCTGGTTGTTGCTTGCATATTTCAAGAACCATTCATCTTATCGCCTTAAAGTGTCGGATTTAGAGTGATTTGGGCATACTACTTTCAATATGAATAAACTTTGAAAAAACCTCAGACAAGTGCTCTGTAGCAGCAGCTGCTGGAACTCATCATCGTAAGTGACATCGTCAATCACCTGCAACAGCAAAAACAACTGGTTCTCCATTTCTGGGTCCTGCATACTGAGTTGATCTTTGAATAAGCAGGTGAACAGCTCTTTGGGCAGCAGTGGTGTTGCAGCTTCAGGGTTCTGTGGACTGAGTCCTGCAGCAGGTCTTTACTTTATGCGGCTCAAATTACTGCTGGTCACCGTTACAGTTTCAGAAAGAAACGTGCGACCGGGATTACCACAGGCCAAGCTACAGCCCATTTTAAACAGGCAGATTTAGAATGGGCACTGCATTAGTACTATGAATGCTTTCCAGGAGATGCTGTATGTACATGTGGACCAGTTTTTAAGCATTCTAGAGATTAAATTTGGTCAGCAGAGCTAGCAGACTTTTGTCTTTATCTGCTTAACACTTGCTATGTTACCAACTGTGTGTGTCTGTTGTTTGGTTGTGTACAGTGGGTTTTAAGAGCTTTTATGCTGATAACCACTGTCTGTAGCAGCTAAAAATAACACTGTGACAGTGGAGACTGGTAAAGTTGCAGACCTTTAAAGCAAAACAGAAGGTTGGGAGACTATAAATCTCCACAGAGCTGAGGGACACAGCAGAATCAGATGATAAAGGTGTTGTTACAACTGACCTTGTGAGGACCACACACTATTTATATAGATGGACAACACGCCTATACGTCCTCCCACTATTCCGAAAAGATCTGAAATATCTCAAATACGCATGCGTCCATCCTGCACCCACGATGTCATTAGAAACCAGATTCTGAGCAGTAGCCATCTGATGATGGAGCCGCTGTATCGAGGTCGAGTGATACACATGCTTGACCAATCGCGAGTCAGTCTCAGCTGTCAATCATGACATTTCACCCAGTTTTACAGCATCAAACTTACCAGAGAAGGTGGGGTTTATTATCTACAGTATACTACTATTCGTTAGCCTGGAAATGATGAGTACTCAAGTCAGGATGGGGTTTAACCTCCCAGTTATCACACTTAGTCAAAGCTTGTTCTTTCCAGGTATGTGGCCATCAACCACTGGATCCCACAGTTGACTTAAATTGGCCTGCCAAGCTAAAGCTGTAAGCGCTAATGTGTGACATTGATTAAGAGGGAGAGAGCGCAAGGTATGAGGTGAAAAGGAAAGGCAGCACAGAATGAAAACGAAGGAGAATGTAGACAGGTGGATTGAAGAGGAAGACGAGAGCCAAAAGAGATGTGGAGAGGGAGAGGCTGAGATGAGAGTGAATGATGCGAGCAGAGAGATGGCAGTCATCCACCAGCCATGTCATGACTCCTCAGTATCAGCTGATTGACCTACGCATGTACATTTACTTGAGTAGGAGACATACACATACACACACACACACACACACACACACACACACACACACACACATACAAGCACAGTACTTTTGGCAGCTACAAAGACACACTAATTGATGTGACAGCTTCTCTCTCCCTGACTTTCTCTGTCTCTTTCTCTCTTTCTATCACACACACACACACACACACACACACACACTCACAGTCAGCTAGTGCAGTTTAATTTGGAGCGAATGGTTGCTATGAGTGACGGGTGATCTTTCCCAATTACAGAGCTGGTTAACCGAGGAATGAGAATCTACTCCCTGATTGGTTGAGCTGTGAGAGCGTGCTATCAGTCAGTCATTGAGACAGTCCAGTCTGACTACTTTGAATTAACTGCTAGGTTTGATTCAGTGTGTACCTCAAGTCCTGTATGTTTCAGTTAAGCTACATTGGGGAAAGGTATTTGGGTATTAAAGGGGTTTGTGATGTAATCTGTCTGTAACGTTTTATTTATGATATGTAAACCCACCAATTTTACTAGTAATAGTCAACAATAAAAGGTTTGCATTATTGTTGCATTAGGGGAATTTATTTTCTTAACTCCCTCTTCAGTCCACCAACTTTATGGTTAGGGCAGTACTACTTTGCTAAAACATTGTTTTACAACAAAGTTTCTGTCCAAAGCTAAATTATCTCCATGCAGCTGCAACCCATGTAATGGACACTGCCTATGATTTTAATAGTATTAAAGGACTTTAAATCTCCTGACTTATTTCCCCTTTTGCCCACGATGACCTTTAGCATGTCAAAGAGATACACAATATCACGTCACTGTAAAGTTTTATACTTTTGCCAATTCTGATTCTTTTGATTCAGTCTGCATCACATCTCATCATTTCAATCACATCATATGGTTCATCGCATGGGAACCTAACTTGTCCATCTGGTGCATGTTAAAGTCACCATTATGCAATAACTTTGTCTGGGCGCTGTATTTGACATAAAGTAAAGAACGCCATAAAACAAAAAAGGTGAATAAGTCCATAGACAACCACATTTTTCAATGTGAAAAGTTGTATCAAGGAACTCTATGGGATGGTTATAAATGCAGATCTTCCTTAGTTACAGCTCAGAGACTTCTGGGTAATGACAAAAGGAGGCTAAGTCCCAGTACACCTACCAACACAGGGATGGGTGCAGGAAAACGTCCTTTCCGGAGAGCCAGAAAGTTTATTTTCCCGTAGCATGAGTAAATTGACCCTGGTTGTCATAGAAGCACCCTTAGTTGCCTTGGAAAGCAAAAAAACTAACTTTTCCGACACAATTTAAATCTTGACTCTATCAGAAATGGATCAAAAGTCATACTGTATTTGATTTGATGAACATTTGTGTGTGTTCCATTGATGTTCTGGTTTTTCAGGAGTAACCGACCTAAAATTGTTGATTTCCACAAATAAAAAACAATCCACCATCACTAGTTAAATCACAGCAATCCAAGCACCCAATCATGCCAGAGAGCGGCACGAAGAAAATACATTTATACAAATCAAATATTACAGGAGGTTAGATGTTGTGTCTCAATTCAGAGGCCACATCCTTCTAGGCCGCATTTCAAGATCAAATGTGTCACAGCAGCGCGACTACTCCCATTTCTAAGGCTCCTTTAAATGTTGCCAACAACTGCGCCTTTTCATTCCTGAGAAAGGAAGGCTCCAATGGGTGGATAGGTTCTAGCCCAATCTAGCCCAGGATTCAACACGTTCCTGTCGATTCATGCTGTACAACATCAGGAGAATACGCCCCCTTCTCACTCAGAAGGCGGTGCAGGTTCTGGTCCAGGCCCTGGTCATCTCACGCCTAGACTATTGTAACTCCCTCCTGGCAGGTCTACCTGCTAGTGCCATCCGACCTCTGCAGCTCATTCAGAATGCAGCAGCTCGACTGGTTTTTAACCAACCTAAATTCACTCACACTACACTGCTCCTCTGCTCCCTTCACTGGTTACCAGTGGCTGCCCGCATCCGTTTCAAAACATTAGTACTTGCGTACCGTGCTGCGAACGGAATCGGGTCCAGTCTACATCCAGGACATGGTCAAACGTTACACCCCAGCCCGTTCACTCCGCTCTGCTTCGGCCAATCGGCTTGTTGCTCCCTCACTGCGAGCTAAACACTCATCAAAATCACGACTGTTTGCTGTCCTGGCTCCTAAATGGTGGAATGAGCTCCCCATTGACATCCGGACATCAGAAAGTTTACACATCTTCCGCCGCAAACTAAAAACACACCTCTTCCGACTATACCTTGAATAACATTTTTAAAACTAACAATTTAGTAGCACTTAAATGACACTTACTTATAGCACTTTGTAGTTTTGCTTTTTTGAAGAAATTGTACTTTCTCTATTCTTGTTGTTCTGGGTTTGTACCCTCATGGTTGAATGCACTTATTGTAAGTCGCTTTGGATAAAAGCGTCAGCTAAATGTAATGTAATGTAATGTAATGTAATGTAATGGCTGGATGAGCTGGTGACACCGATCAAGGAAAACCTCTGTAAGCCAGATTGTCTCATTTCGGTTCTGCCTTTGCCCCTGAACTTGGACCACTGGTGTAGTGACTACTAACAAGTCACACAGTGGCTACTTAAGCCTGAAGACATTCTTTTTCAATGCCAAAAGGTTACAAAGAAGAACCCACTGCTGGTTTATTTAACACAGCCGAATTTTTTTATTTGGAGAGTGTGACCAACACTTAATATGAGCTTGCCTGCTCTATTCTAGACTCCCCTGTTCAGTCGGTTCCCTCAATGGCAGGAAGTTGGATTCCAGTTGTACAACTTCAGGAAAAATCTATTTACTTTGCCTCCACAACAAACCTCCACTGATTACATTGACAGAAATCTATTTCAGTAAGTGCGAGGGATACATCAGCTCCTGAGCCAGGCCAAACAGTGTGTGACCAGCACCAAAAAGCACAATGATGCAATAAAATTAAGTATGGTGTTGTGTCACGAGGTCATGATGAGATTAGCATTACCTTGACATAGGTTAAAGAAAAGGAAAGGTTGCATCTACCTTAATTAATCACTGTCGAGGCTGGTGGAAGCAGCACAGGCAGGCGAGGGCAGTGAAGGAACTTCAATATTGGACAAGCAGCTCCAGACAACAGGTTACTGCACACAGGAGGCAGACAGTGGGGAACTGCAGAGAGATACAGGCAGACAATCTGACCGTGGAAAAAGGTCTCGTGTGAAGAAAATGTGTTTAAGTGGAAACAGGTGAATATGGAGGAAAAAAGTGTGAGGGCATCTGGTGGGCGGATGGACTGTGATGGCTGTGATGGAGGAAACCAGCAAAAAAAAAGTGATATTTCATGACCAACAGGTGTATCCTGGGTCTGACTAAATGCTGAAATCATATACTGTACACAAAGATGGCTGACATGATGAATCACCACCTGGTGGCTGGCTGCAGAATAGGTCATAAATCGATGGGATCTTATTCCCTATACTGTTCAGACATTTGCTCAAAATGGGCGAGATGGCGACATTTCTTTTCAAGATATTTGGGCTTCATTTCTGGATAGGGGTAGAAGGTGGAGATGTGACATCCATCTTTATTTACAGTCTACGGCAGAAATGCATGATCCCCTGCTCTCACTTCTATGTACGCTTTCTGCTTTTTTAAACCATTCTTTTCATGTTGTGACTGCAGCGCTCATTCAGATCAGTGTTATAAAACCTGAGGGAGCGTGGCCACACAGAGTTGAATCATGGATGTGGATTGAATGGAGAAGCAGAAGAGAACAGACTGAAGAGAACTTAGTGGCCTCGCAATGTAGCATTTTGTGTGTGTGCTCCATTGTGCCAAAACCGTGCAGCCTCATTTATGTGTGTTTGTGGCAAATTGTCAATTTTGTCTGTGTCAGTGGCAGCTATATAAGCTCTGTAGCTTTGTAATGCAACATAGAGTCAGTGTTAATATTCTTTAGTTATTGTTGGTCAATATAACTAACACAGAGGAGGCCATGTTCTCACCCCCTGTCTGTTTGTTGGTTGGTTGGTTTGTTTGTAAGACGCAAAATCTCCAGATGGATTACAACAAAACCTGGCAGAAGGTTGCATGAGGTATGGATTAGGGAAAAACTCATTATATTGATTATACTGATATTAATGTGTGTGTAATTTTATGCAGATCCAAATAAAAAGCCGGATCAAGTGAATTTAAATGTGGTTTAATGGGCCTTGGCGGAGGTTTTATGATCAAATATTGAAAGTTTGCCACGGTCAATATTTGAAATCAATCAATCATAGTTGTATGTTTAATCAGTTAATCACATTTCAAGTTAGTTAACACGTTTCCTTTCACCTAGCAACAACAAGTACTTGACGTCAGTACCCTGAAAATGAGGACATGGACACTGCAGGGACAAAAACACCTGCCTGTAAACACAGTGTCCTAATGTGCTTTTAGCACAGTGACTCCCTAAGAACTGTATTTTCAACACTTTGAAACAGAAAGCTCGATCCATAAAATAATTTCCGTCTTTCTGTAAATCAGAAACTGTATATGAGTAACTGCAGCCTGTCCTTATAATACCATGCTGAACACATTCAGATGACAAGGTGAAGGTTATACTCGGGAGGTTACCAGACATGAACCTGTCTTCACACTGAAGCCAGACACCTCAGTAATAATCTGCACATGCGTGTGTCACGTTGCCTCAGAGACGTCTTGCTCCCAGTGGCAGGTCATGACAATGTTTTCTGGTGCTCGCTCTTTCTCTTTTGGTCTCTCTCTCTCTCTCTTTTTCCCTGGCTGGGCTGCTCCCTGACAAACTAGGACAAGGACATACAGAGGCAGTGCTTTTTAGTGTCCCGCACTAGACTTAGACACATGCACACACGCACACATGCTCGCCTGAAGGTGACTGTGGGAGATGAGAGAAACCAGTCATTTTGCTACAGTTACCTCCTGTTTTATCAGATAAGTACAGGCCATCCAGATGGCCCAGCAGGCAACGACGCATGAGACTCCCCTTCGGTGTGTATTGTCACAATTTGAACATTTCTTTAAAGTTAGCGGAGCGATGCAGCTTTGCTAAAACTGCGGGACAGAACTCAAAGTGGGACGGACGAGCGCACACTTGTTTTTAATGAGTCACAGGTAAGATAGACAGTTTGGTGTGCGAGCTGAAGACAGCCCACTGAGATGGGATGGGGGGGGGGGGACATCCAGATACTTCACATGCAGCATATCTTCAAATCCCAGCTCAGACGGTGAGTTGCAGCCTGGGGTGGTGCATTTACATGAGGCACAGGTGGGTTTTATCATTTCTTAGCTTGAAAAGTAACTTTGATATTTGAATTTCAAATAAATTCAGTGCCAAAATCGTGCCAAACATCATGATGCCATCTGCCAAAATATGTTTTAGTTGAAAGATGACACAAAGCGCTAATGCCCTATTACTCCCATCTCTGTAGACAGGCACTTTAAAAAAAGATCATTATTTGCAAAACATACAACTACATTCATTCCGGCTTCTCTGCAGTTAACAGAGAAGAGGACAACAATCAGACATTTTAACAACTAGAGACTAACAGTCACCTTGTAAAACCACATGTAAATTCAGTAGACCTGGATATTTATTTGGATCGGCACCGAGTAGCACACACTCATAAATATGAGTCCCCTGAACATGTCGGATTTCTCATCATGATCCATGAATTATTCTCTGAGGAATGAGGTACAATGTTGTAAAACATCCAGTCTCAAAATGTTAAAGAAAGTGAAAAGAAAATCCTGGATCCGCCCATTTACACAGATCTGCTCCAAAATGTAATAGGCTCTTCCTTGTGTGATGCCCCATGCACCACTCCACAACATGTAGCGGAAATAAGTTAGAGTAGTCATTGCATAATCCTAACAAACAAACAAATGCAGAGGAAAAAACGACCATCTTGGCAGGGGTAATAACTATTGAGTGTCCCAGCCCTTTCTACATTTGATCGGTCGGTGTGAGAGAAGTGACATTGATGAGCGAGATGTGGTTTCGAAAGATGAACTTTTTCATCCAAAAGTACTATGAGCCTGGTGGGCAAGAAAATGTACACCAAGGGCGTTTTTGTGCCTATAGGAAGATGAGCGCTGTCAATGCTGAACTTCATAGGGTTCGTATACAAAATAGATGCTGCCAATGCAAAAACAGCTGCCTGTGGACACAGGCCTTGATGCTCTCTGTAGTTTCCTTCAATAGAAGAGAAAGAGAGGAGGAAGCAGTGAATACCTCAACATGCTCACAAGACAGTAAGTTGACAGGAGGTATGAAACAGTGGCCACACTGCAGACTCATGTATTTTCCTGAACTTCTCAAACTTCTTGCAGGTTTTGCACAGAGAACCCTAGAACTTGTTCAACAGAAAGGAAAATATAATAATGTGATGACAAAATAGCAGAACTGAGTTGCAAAGGGTGGGTGTAAGGTTACATGGTAAACTTAAAATATGTAAAGTATGAATGAATATTACATTACATTTCATTTAGCTGACGCTTTTATCCAAAGCGACTTACAATAAGTGCATTCAACCATGAGGGTACAAACCCAGAACAACAAGAATCAAGAAAGTACAATTTCTTCAAGAAAGCCAAGCTACAAAGTGCTATAAGTAAGTGTCATTTAAGTGCTACTAAATTGTTAGTTTAAACTTTTATTCAAGGTATAGTTTTGTTGAGTGTTTAGCTCGCAGTGAGGGAGCAACAAGCCGATTGGCAGATGCAGAGCGGAGTGGACGAGCTAGGGTGTAAGATTTGACCATGTCCTGGATGTAGACTGGACCCGATCCGTTCGCAGCACGGTACGCAAGTACTTATGTTTTGAAACGGATGTGGACAGCCACTGGTAACCAGTGAAGGGAGTGGAGGAGCAGTGTAGTGTGAGTGAACTTAGGTTGGTTAAAGACCAGTGGAGCTGCTGCCTTCTGGATGAGCTGCAGAGGTCGGATGGCGCTAACAGGTAGACCTGCCAGGAGGGAGTTACAATAGTCTAGGCGTGAGATGACGAGGGCCCGGACCAGAACCTGCGCCACCTTCTGAGTGAGAAGGGGGCGTATTCTCCTGATGTTGTGCAGCATGAATGTTACAGTAATGTTGGCAGTAAGGGAGAGTTGACTGTCGAGTGTCACACCCAGGTTCCTAGCAGTCTGGGTGGGGGCTAACATGGCGTTGTCAAAGGTAATAGTCAGGTCGTGGGAGGGAGAGCCTTTCCCTGGAATACAATCTGAAAGTCTTCCTTGCTACAGTAACACACCACAACACACGGTAACTCCTCCTCGGCAGACACGTTGACCAAGATGATCAGTACAAAAACCCATACCGATTTGAAATGCTAAGTCCCAGTGTCATCTACCTGCTACTGCTCCCTCTCAAAGCTTGGTAGGAAAAAACTGTTGGAGGAACTTTCAAACTCTCAACGTTTCCACAAACATCTGTGAAGCTGATGCAATGCCAGTTTGACCAGTACACTAGGGTATGAGGGGAAGTAAAGTGTAGGCAGAGACATAACATAAGTCAGACATGTTACTGTGACAAATTTAAAGCTTTGTGGAACAAATCCAATAACATACTGTTCTGTTGTGCTACATATGTAAAACATGCACTGAGTAACAGTGATGTACACTATTAATGAATTCCCATTTTTGATCAGTAATATAGCCATACACTATCCCACACTGCAGGTTTCTAGAGTTGTTTTAGTTTTGAATCCATCCATTATCCTGTGAGGTTAAGCACTAATTTATGTGCATTTTAAATCTTTTGTAAATTTGAGGTTGAAGTTTTTTCTCTCCACAGTTGCCAGAGTGCTGCTCATTGTGGGAACTGTTTCTCTATAATTTTCAAGGCCTTGACCTTCTATGTAAAGTGCATTGAGATAATGTATGTTATGATTTGGCGCTATACAAATACAAATGAATTGAAATTGCCAGACTCTTATACCCAGAATAACAATTTTAGCCTTTTACTGATGAAAAACACACATTCTGTGGATTGTCGCAGTTCTCCTATAAGATAGCAACTACCAGTGTGTCACAGCTACCGGCAGAGGCAATCTACTACACCAATTCCAAAAGTTTTTCTACCATATATTTACACACCCACATTTATAAAGAAAGGGCTCTTCTAATTCCACTTTAACTATTTTAATTTGATCAGAATATAGAAAATGTCTGTCCTGCAGCTGGACATAAGACAACCTACTTGTCTGTGCTGAGGACTAACCTGCCTGCAACAACTGTCTGGCTGTAAAGCCTGTCCACTCTGGAAACCTCTTTGCAGTACAACACTTCTTTCTGAATCGGGCGAAGTGAAGCCGAATTGTCTCGATCGCCACCTGGTGGCTAGCTGTAGTATAGGTTTTAAATGTCATCCTCTATGTAATTGGATGGGACATGGGTCAAACTAAAAAGTCAAACTAGACATATCATATACATTTTGACTAGTTCTTATCACACGATGTATGATGTGCTCTTTTTTTGTTAAATAAATATTTTGAGCTGTAAACTAAATGATATGACTGTTATTTGATTAAATACATCAGTAGTGGTTTAAAAATCAAATTTCTTACCTAATACAATTTTTAAACATTTGGACCTTGAAGGACCATTATTTGCTTAGTGTCGACCTTGTGACGTGTCTATGTGATAACGTTTATTTATTTTACAAGGTTAACACCCTTTAAGCATAGGTGGGCGGGCCCCTGTCACCAGTAACCGCTCGTGGGTGGGAGTCTGGACAGCTGGGCTTAATTTTGTAATCTATGCTGAAACTAAACCCCTAAACAACCACATTGTCTTCAGAGACGTCCCCCATCTTCTCCTGCTCCTTGGCCGTCTCTCACACATGCTTGAACCGCTGGCTCAGACCGCCACCTGTGCAAATGGTTTAATCGTCCTAGCCCCGCCTCCCAGCACTGCTTTCTAAAGGTATTTTGTGAATTTCCAGTGACAGACACCGCAGCCAAAACGTAGGGGTAAAGTTACTCTTTGAATGTTGTTTTGATGCTTTCAAAACAACAATTGTTGTTCACATGCGCCATACCTTGGCTTCATTTCTCATCAGGCGAGGAAGTGGCCATAAGCACTTTGGGCAGGTTAGGGCAAATCTCCTTATTGGCTGATGCATATACGAGTAACTGTCCGTATTCCGGTTGGAGGTTGTGATTGAGTGCGAGAGCACTTTCACAACATCTATTACCTTTTCCTCTCACATCTTGGTGGTGGATGACATCTGCAGCGTACAGGTAGTGATTGTGCCTGTTGACTATCTGCACTGCAAATGGGAAGTCTGTGCTCTGTTTACAGCTGCAGATATCTCCCATGCTACCCTCTTCCTGTCAGTGCCTCTGCATTAGTATTCCTGCCTCTTCTTTCAGCCCGACCACCTCCCCAGCATCCACCCGCAGGCTCCGGCTGGTGGTTGAAGATATTTGTTCATCACTCCATAATATCTTTATGTAAACATATCTGCGGGAAGTGATGAGGTCGCCAAACTCAAACTATGTTCTGCTGTTGTAATAAACAGTTCCAACACGGGTGGTCGGCCTGAGCTGCAGCTTCAACTTTCAAGGTAGAAGGGAGAGCGGGGAGATGATGAATGTCTGTGTCGCTCACATCCTCCCTGATGTAAGGCCTCATAAAAAAAATACTGTCTAACACACTGACACACAGCACACATACAAATATGACAAGCAATGCTCTCACAGGCACATTGGCACTGATAGGTAATTGCAATTACTTAATTATGATCTCATTAAGATAGAAGAAAGTTAAGAGCCATCAGTGAGAGCTCTGAAAGAGAGAGCGGGAAAGATGTCAGAATGATGACAGTGAGACACGGAGGGATAGAGAAAATAAAAATAGCTCTATTTATTATGTAGAATGCACATGGTGGCATGAGAAGAATCACAAGATCTCTGTCAACTCAACAAGAATGAAGCTTTTTGTTGGTCTCTCTAGAAAACCACAATGGATACTGACATCAGTTTATGTTCTCTATCGATTGACCTACTCACTACAATGGTCAAGTGTATTTTGTTAAAAACTTTCAATAATATTAATGACTGTGGCAACTAAATTTTCTTCAATTCTCCTTATAGTTTCCATCATAACGATAAGATTGAATACCAGTAATCTTTTGGGAAATTATGAGGAACATTCCCAGAAAATGTGCAAATAGAGCGTTGGTTAGGTATATCTGCATTTTTAATCACAGTCTTTTCCCCCTCCTGAAAGGCCGTCCCATGGTGGCTTGATGAAGTCTTGAGCTCATGTGAATAGGTTGAATGAAAAAGAAAGAGAACCTCTGACTTTGACGACCCACATTCATTGACGTGCTAACACTCATATGGTTTTATTCTGCATGGATAGTGACTGGGAGCCGCATATAATGAAAAACTTAATAACACTGTAAAATAATGACTTCTGTACTCCATAAAGAAGAGTCATGAAGCTAATTCAGTTCAGTTCAGTAAAGTGGAAGAAGAGTTTCAGTCTTGGTCAGCGGCAGTCATATCATCCTCTACTAGGGCTGTGCATCTCTCCCTGAGATAATGTCGTATATTTTAAGCAGCAGTGATGTTGAAGATGATGATGAAGGAATCTCCGCGGACACCGTTCTTGCTTGTATAATAAGGTTTATTACACAGAAGTTACAGGTCAGGACGGGTACCTAGGTATACCCGGAGACGTTCTCGGCCAATGCAGAAGTCTGAGTCGCCGGTGCCGGACAAGCATTCATATAGGGAACTTGTTTACGCCCAAAACTTGAGATAAAATGACATCATACATAGGGGCATCTAATTCGAAACATGCTTCCTACTTGAAGATGGGAACCTCTCCATCTAACAGGTCAAAGAGCATTCTCAGGAAGAGATAACTAACAAGTAACATATTGTAATAACACTTAGGGAGTCTGAGAGTCCAGAAACCAGGCGCCGCTAGCTGTAAACATGTCATTATGTTTTACACACGTGTCAAAATGATCCATGTTAACTAAATACACCACAATAATCCATTATGTATCAAGATGCATGAGCCATGATTCAGAGAAGATTCTTTTGTGGAATTATTTGCTTCGAAATGATGCAATCTGATATTATTCTTTGTCCAATGACCTATAAGTCATTGCTTATATTCAAATAGATATTTCGATACAAACAGACCTGTGTGTACATATGCATGTATCATTTCAGAACTACATGTCATTGTGTTTACTACTTGAATAGTCACAAACAGACAAAAGACTTAAGGCCTATGTATAAACACACATTTTTCACATTTTAAATAACTTGAAGTCTCAGGTGCTTTTTCTCTGGCAGTTAGTTAAAATGAAAAGTCTTTGTCCTTCTGTGCCGTCTTACTTGTTCCAGCTCCGTTAGCATCCGCAGATGACTCCTCGCGGTGCACAGGTTTCACCTTTCTACTCACCAGGTGCTAATGTTTATCGTGCAACCACTGTAGTAAATCTCTGTTCATCAGTGCTGACATATTGCTGGACTTTTGTGTTACTTTCCGTTTTTCTTATAAAATCCAAATCTCTTCCAAACTTTTAACTTCCGATTGAACATTGCACTGCAAATCATGTAGTTCGTAGAATATGTTGCTTTTGTTTTTAACTGGCTGACAAAGGTACGCTAATATTATTGTGGCGAGTCTTATAACGAGAGAATCTTGCTTCAACCTTCGAACTTGGTTTGAAGATGTGGTATGTGAATGTAGCGCCATAGCTGTAAAAAAGTGATAGTACATTAAGACTGATCAAGGAGACTACATATTGACATAGTCACAATTCTAAAGTGATTTCCAATTTCCAACAGTGAATTGTTACACCACTGTCCCCTACAAATGTTCCTCTTCTTTGCGCCCGTCGGTAATGAAATCAAGGTTTCACTAGGTTTGGGAGTAGGGCCACACCCCAACCACACCTCCAATCACCTGGCAAGCCAACATCTACCTGATCCACCCGTCACGCTCTCACCCCTTCCCTTCGATTCAACCATTCAGCCTTTTGCCTTCTGCTCCTCCTTAACCACATCTCTTTATCCTCCTCCCCTCATCCCTTCATCCTCTCTTTCCTCCCTCCCTCATCCCTTCTTATTCAGTTTAGTGTATACCTCTTTCATGCCTAATTCAAGGTACTGTTTGGGGAGGCTCTGTAATAAGCTTGGGTGGAATGATGCCTGGGAAGGAGCCCCCACACTGAGTCCCCCTCCGCCCACGTACCAGTGCATCCTCCCAGACCAGCAAATCAGACACATCCTCACCTGAAAACTTCACTTTATACCCATTCATTTCTACTCAACATCCAATAGATCAATTTCAGTTTTAATCTTTAGAACACGTGTTGTTGGGGCGTGGTCCTTGCTAGTGAAACAGTCAGTAAGTAAACAAGAACCACAGCATGAACACAAACACATTTCAGAAAAAAACGCCTCACGTTTATGGTCACTCATTATTATACACTTAACTATGTTGCCATTAATACATTTTAAAAAAGTAAGCAGTAGTTGTTGTGATGATTCGCTGACACAAAAATTTGATTTGGGACATTTCCTGTAACAAAGGCTGTTCTGATGAAACACATGGAGAACAACAAGGGGGACAGAGCGAGAGGCAGACGTGGAGTGTGCATTAGCAGCAGTGTGTTTTGTTTCTGCTCTCTGGCACGCAATGGGCTTTTATGGAAGGTGTCACAGTTGAAGAAGCAGGGAGTTGAATGATGTGACACACACACACACACACACACACACACACACACACACACACACACACACACACACACACACATCCGTCCACCCACACAAACCATCCCACAAAACGAACGGAGCTAAATTAGACTCTCTATGTAACACAGGGTTGCTGTTGCCTGTGCCGTGATGAATATATCATCCGTCCATTTTCACCAAACAACATGGCGTTTCCCACACGCTATGCAGTTCTGCCCTATCACTTTCAGTTAGAAGAACATGGGGTTAGGGCAGGACTGGTGGAGAATTTAAATTCCATGCGTGAGAGAGAGAGAGAGAGAGAGGAGACGATGGTGAGTGGTTGGTGAAGAGAAATATAGAAGCGGAAAGGAGAGAGATGGAGGGAAAGGGAAGAGAACTGCTATCTGTATCTGCCTGATCAGTTTCACTTAGGTTTAACAGGAGCTGCGGTGCATGGGGAATAGCTTGTGTTGCACAGCAATGGATGAAAAAGAGGAGAGAGAGAGAGAGAGAAAGAAAGAGAGAGAGAGAGAGAGAGAGAGAGAGAGAGAGAAATAGTACAGAAAGGAAGACAAAATGCCAGGGGCCCAAGCTGAAACCTGATT
This sequence comes from Hippoglossus hippoglossus, assembly GCF_009819705.1. NCBI lineage: Eukaryota > Metazoa > Chordata > Actinopteri > Pleuronectiformes > Pleuronectidae > Hippoglossus > Hippoglossus hippoglossus. The sequence goes on from NC_047172.1 coordinate 20,253,691, forward strand.
GGCCCCTGAAGTGCCCCTGTCCTGTCAGTTGTCTTTGAAAAAAAAGAGACAAAGTAAAAGAAGGAATTAATTAACTGAACCTTACTGAATTAGTAATTGCAAATATAAGTGAAAATTGAGGGCCCCTTATGACCCCTGATTGAAACTAATCCTATATACGGCTCTGCTGAAAGCACTGAAAGAGGGAGTGGATCGACAGAACTGAACAGCAAAAACAAAGCACATAAAAAAAGTCCTTTTTTTAACCTTTTTCAAAATCTAAAATGTTTCATCCAAATCAGAAAAAAACATCAGTTGCTTTATTGCCTCATTATTTTCTATCATGACATTGACTCTGTCACCACTCACTGTACACTCATCTCCTGACTGATGATCGTGGATGAGAAGAGGACATCAAATCAGTCACAGTGTGTGTGTGTGTGTGTGTGTGTGTGTGTGTGTGTGTGTGTGTGTGTGTGTGTGTGTGTGTGTGTGTGTTAAAGTAAAAATGAAAATCTGCGCTTAACATTTATTAATATCCTCCCACCATAAGTTCAGAACTTGTGAGGTTGCACTTTTTACCCTAAAGTGCTTCATGAAGGATACAAATTGAGCAGAATACTTGTCCTGATATAACAGCGATCTGAGGGAATTAATTATGCTAATGATCAACTCTTTACATCAGGCAACTACTCGTGTGCAGGCGGCAACGATCAAGTTCCAGCAATCAAAAACTAATGTATGCAATTCTCCAATGTGGCACACTTGTACTTAAGTGAATTCTTAATTTAAAAAGCTTAGGGTGAGCATATGGAGATGTTTTTCATGAGGCTCAGTGAAGGAGTGCACACTGTGAACTTGAGCACTCTCAAACTCCATACCGCAGAGGGAGATTTTAGAGTTAGAGCTGCAGACTAGTAACTGGAAAGTTGTTATCGCTTCTGGACTGAAAGAAGGGAAAATTAGGCCAAGAGTCCAGACTGCGATAGTTGAAACATTGGATCTTTTTGAGGAGAAAGAAAACAATCCGAGTTGTGTATGTGACACGTTACAGCCAGGCCAGCTCGTGGGCCACAACAAAGGAGGGAGATGAACACAGCCTCACAAACTGAAATGTATTAAAGTAAAAAGGCAAATGACTGAAATGAGATGTGGTTGTTTGAACCAGTGACGAGAGGAAGTTAATGGCTGCAGTGATCAATGTGTGGTGCATGTTACCAGTGAAAACAAGGACAACCAACACAAAGAACAGACGGCATGGATTGGCCCCCAAACAGCTGATCCATGCAAGACATAAATACTAAATACTGTATGTATCTATATTTAACATAACAAACAATGGGGGGAAAAAAACTTCTTCTTCGTTTAGTTTATATACAGGTGGCAACCAATGTCAAGATGCATTCCCACCATCCACTGTGTGTTTCAATATCCTACTTCATCTTCTTCCCCATTCGGTGTTCGGGAAAAACTAATTAAATAACCCATTTATTGTGTCTCCAGATTAAAGGCACCACATACTCATGAATATCAAAGGCATAATTTCAGTCATTCAGTTGAAGCAGCAGGCATGAGTCCGTCCAAAGTTAGCACACGTTTTAACGAAATTTAGCAAAACGAATCAGTCTTATCTAAATATTAGGAGGTGGTTTGTCCCGATGAACAGTAGGTAGTGCTAAATTATCCAGGTGGTGCGAACAAACCAAGAAGAGCAGCTACTAAAAGTGTGAGTGCTGTTTGAAAAAATGGATATTTTGGAAAATTCCGCAGCACCGTGTCCCTGCCACTGATATACTTAAATCTGCACCTGCAGTGATGGATGGGTGCTTTGCCCCTAGCACACACTCTGCTGTTTAATAAAGTGGCCAAGGGCTGGTGTGAGACAGCTGTTAACCACAGCAAACACACACTTGTATAGATACACACACTTCCACCCTAAGTGCTGATCATCCACCATGTCACTCTGCATGGAGAACACACACACACACACCTCATGAATTTCCAACGTCAGCATGCATTCACACTCGTCATGCCAAGACACAGTTTAAATGACTCTTAAGTGAGGGAGGAAGGCACCTGATGTGCTGACAGCAGGCACATTAATGCACAGACACACACACACTCAGCCCCACAGTGACAAGCTGCCTCACTGTCACAGCAGCTCTTTCTACACACACACGTACACATACTGTACACACATTTATATACACGTATAGAGTCATGGAAAAGTACACAAATGCCGACATGCTTCATGAAGAGTATTCATGCAAGGTGGCAGGCCACCCTGCATGTGGTCACACAACATGCTGCGTTCTCACACACACACACACACACGTCCTGTCAAACACACTCACACATACACAAGGTTTTGCCAGGCACACACACTCTCAGCATGCATGCAGCAAGTTGACAAGACAGACACAAACACAGCAAAAAGATCAAATGCAATCATGGACATGAAGGACCTTGTGAATTAACACACATAATGCATTTGAACACACTCTGCAGACCTGTGTGTGTGTGTGTGTGCTCGTGTGTGAGATCACCTGAAACTTGCCTTTCTTGCTGACAAGGCTTTACGTGTGTGAGCGAGAAAAGTAGGCCAGCGAATGACAAGCTCCACTTTTCATTGATGTTACTTCAGAAAAAATGGTCTGCTGGGACACACACACATACACACACACACACACACACACTCAGACGTCTTCACATTCCAACACACTAGGCAGCCGTGAACAGACTTAAAAAAACTGCCAGCGCACACGTGCGATTTGACCTTGATAAATATCAATTAAAATCATTCCCTCACGTATTTGTACGAGCATCAAGCTGCAAACCGGAGCCGACCCTTTTCTCTTTCACTTGTAATTACCTCCGTCCACGTTGACAAACACATGCACACTTGCAACTATGAGGCGATTTGTGACTTCTGGTGTCAATGTCTCTGCTGTTTACCCAGGGTGACATTCGTGCCGTTTTCATACCATGACGTTTCTTTTTTCATGGAATATAATAAAAGTGCAGTAAAGACAATTTCTTAAAACGTCAGTGTTATTGAATTTTCGAAGACACTGTCTCCTGTCCTCTCTCTGGGGCATAGTGCAGCTGGCTGTCGTGTTTGGGGAAGTGCGAGAGCTTGGCGAAGGTCAAAGGCTTCACTCCCTAGACACCACAGATATGAGGCTGCGTGAGCAGGCAGTACTGTCTCCAGAACTGGGAAATACATCTGATTGTTTAGGAACTAGCAGACCCATAGATTAAATGATCTGTAGGGGTTTAACGTGGGACTGCAGGAAAGCAGACTTCAGAATATGAGAGGACATCATGCACAGTTGTTGTATTGATGAATTCAGATTTTCTCCTTGGCCAAGCTTCAATAAATAACAGTTATCAACCTGAAAAAATATTGTTATGTTACATTCCAAGTCTATCAGGCCTTGTGTTATTTTTGTTTAATTCAATTACTTTTAATATTAAATTAAAGTATTAGTTTTTAATGTCTATTTCATGCACCACAACACAGAAAATAAATCCACTGAATCTGGGAACCTGATTCTATGCCACCCAGCTTAATCAGCATAATGAGGAAACACTGCTCATTATAAAGTTTAAAGTTGTTTCTGAAACATTCATCCTCTTCACGTCCCGATAGCCATCAGTAAATAACGTCGTCTGAGAACGAAAAAAAAGGAGGAAAGAGCCGGTGTCTGTGGCCCTCGCAGGACTGTAATAAACATGACCAATGATTGGCTGACATACCTGTCTGTCACTCACCGACCTGCCTTAACGCTGCCTGCCCGTGTTCCCACTGCTCATGACCTGTCTTCAGCCGGAGAGACACACACCACTGAAACGGAGATGACGTTAGCGAGCGAGTCATAGAAAAGTCGGTGTCTAGCAGTTGTCAGTGCACTTTAATGTGAGTCGGGGGGTGTAGCTTTGAAGAGTGGGACCAGCGCCCTGCAGCTTGATTGGCATTTGCCAGAGGACACCAGAATTGGCAGGTCCTGCCACTGGCGCCCCGGTTCTCTTCACAGGTGAGAGCAGGTTCACACTGAGCACATGTGACAGGCGTCTGGAGACACCGTGGTAGACGTTATGCTATCAAATTTAGGGAGCACACTAAAGACGTTTTGATGACATACATATGTCCTGTCATCAACACCTATGTGGGCTGCATCTATACTGACATTGATTAGTCTGTAGATGTGTGTGGTTCTGGCGTCAGAGTAGTAGTTTTACAATTTGGATGGAGAAAATGTATAAACTGGTTTATTTTCGTTTCACGCGCGCTACCAGTTTAAAAGTCTTCACACTGCAAATGAAGCATGATGTTGACTGAGACCACCTCCGAAGGTCTTGATCAAACAAGATGCTGTTCCACTCCTTCAACCTGTCCCACATCCAGAAAAGAGTCTGAAACTGCTCAGATAAGAACAGATTGCCTTCTACAACATCCCTGCAGAATCCTCCCTCATAACCCCAATCTCTTGTCCAAATATCACACCAGTGTTAATTGCACTGATCCTGTGACTGAACCGTTACATGTTCCAGATTTATAAACGGCCCCGGGTCTAACTAGAAGACTTGTTGACACAGTTGGTTCCCCTATGCCGTCACCCAGAGCTGTGTTGTCAGACTGTGACCAAACACAAAGTTAAAACAGCGCCTCCCTTCAGCCATGTGTCACTGGGACACTTTTTAAAGTATGCCAAGGGCTTTTCAACTATTTGGAATTTGCAGCCATAACACTTCTTAGCTGGAGTAAGCCCAGAAAAGGTTGAAGTGGTGGTGGCTCGTGTGTGTGTGTGTGTGTGTGTGTGTGTGTGTGTGTAGGGATGTTGCAACACAGTGCACTCTTCACTTTTCAACACTTAAAACCACTTACAGGGGGAATAAGAGATTAAAAAAGAGGAGAAAAGTCTTAAAAATAAAGCCATAATATAACAAGGAAAAAAGTTAACCTAACTTTACAAACATAAAGTCATTGTTTTAGGCAATGTGTCAACTTGTCAAGGAGTGAGTCTAGGAGTGAAACTCCTGCAAGCACAGGTTCTCCCTGCTGCTGATTTCCTAAAAATATTACAACTTTCAAACTGTTAAATTAGGATTGGTTATATTATGACTTTTTTCACATGACATAATTTATTCACTTTAAATTAAAACTTTATTCTTTTAATATTAAAACATTATTCTCCAAATCTCTGATATTCTTTCTTCAATCTTGCCCTAATACTTGCATTGTAATTTTCACGAATTTTGAATTAAATAACTCTACCATCATACATAAACCCAGACAATAGCAACAGTACACACTCGCAACACTTTAACACACATACACCCAAAGAGACCGCACACGGACACACAACAAGCAACCTTTGAAATCATGACTCCACCACCTGCAGCAGCAGCAGCTGTTTGTGTGATAGAGTAGGAAGACCTCAGGCTCAGATGAGCCATCCAGCTGCACATTTAGTTTGCTCACATATACAGTGCAAATGCCTCAAGAGTCCAATTAACACTGCAGCCTCACCAGTGGTGTAGTGGGATAGGGTTTATCCAGGGATCACTGCTACCACCAAACCCTATAAACACAAAAATAGCATCACTTGCAAGTGCACAGTGCGGTTACCACAAGGACTTTTTTTATGATTATTATTTGCGGATTGTCAGATCAGATTCTGTTGTGATTTTAACTGCAACGGTAGAAAACCCCTTTTAATATAATTAGGTCCAGTATTCAGTATGCATGACCACAACAGAGTGCATTAACAAAGCCTGTGTCACTTACCCCTACTTTACTATATAGCAACTTCTATGTCGATGACTCCGCCGGTAATTACGTCATTGTCTCGGGTTTATGACGTACAACAACAACAGCAACGTGGGCCGGTGGAAAACCGGAAAATCCAACAATAAATTTTAAATGTTGGATACTATCAACAAGTATCAATACTTTTAGGTAAAAATAAAAGGTGAATGACCATCTTTAAATGTAACAATAAACTTTTTGACGCAGTTTTTGCTGTGATGCTCTGCTCATATTGACATTTGTCTCTCACATTATCTCTCAGCCCCCAGCGCAATGCATGATGGTATATATTGCGTGGTTACTGACCGTCGGTTGTACACTACTTTTTACATGATCAAGGCAACATCCAATATGGTCTGTTCCCTACCTGATAAGGGAATTGACAGTTCATCCTGACTCTGCTGGTATGCTCTTTTATTTGTATCATTCTGTGTTGAGCATTCAGCTGGCTTTTCATTTAGCCCTCTCGAACCCTGCAGCTTCATGGTCGCGCGTCTCTGATGGGGAGGTTGCTTTCTGCTGCTTCCCCGGGCTAAGACCCTCAGCTGGTTATTTGCCCTCGGCCTCCGAAAAGCTTGACCCCGACAGCCCTGCATCAGACCGTCCTACCTAGCAGGCATCACTTTCTGCATGATTTTCTCTAGCCCCATTGACAAAGCAACAGGGACTCTTGCCCGGGCTGCCCAGGAACTTGCACTAATTCTAGAAAGCCATGCTGTTGCTGCGAGCCTCATGCTGCAGCCAAATCCCGATCCTGCAGGTATTCTCTCCACAGAGGCTGTCAAATCAGACGCTGTCTCACCACGAACGCTGACCAGCTCACGCTTCGGGGCAGTGCTCACACCATTAGATTTTGTTGAAATTGCCAGCATGTCTTTTTTTCCCCCTCCCGTTCCCTACAGTTGATGGGGAGCAGCTTGAAGATGGACGGGTACCAACTGGTTTGAAACACACGCTGCACCTTGAAGATTTCACATGTACAGGCCCTGAAATGGCAGGTCTTGGCACTGGCTCTGGGACAAGAAGACAACCTAAAAGAAAACAGTTGGAACTCTGGAGCAAGAGTGGCTTCTATCGCAGAGTTTAATGGTTGAGAGTTAAACATAAGCACTGTTTGCTGAGTGAGATGGATTGAAACAAAGCAGCTCAAATCAGCACAAAATGCTGTGGGAGCAGCGCTTTTACTACAATGGAAGCAGAACTGTGAATTTGTGCCCTTAGACATCTCCCATCTGGTCTGCTTCATTCCTCTCCCTGTACTGCTCCTATGCGTCACCCTCAACAGCTCCCTGCATTATTTGTACAAAAGGCATAATTATACATACATTTTAATGAAATGCTCTTAACAAGAAGCAATCAAAAGTAGACAGATCTCTCTCTCTCTGAGCCAGTATAGCGTGGCCATGACAGCAGCTTGAAGTCCATCAACATGTTAAAAGAATTTATTTTCTTCTCAAAAGTAAAATGAGACATTCAGTATCCACATAGTTACTTTGCGGTTAAGTGTCGATTTGTAGTGTGTTTAGCCTAGCTTAGCATAAAGACTGAAAGCAAGGGGGAAAGGGGCGAGCTTGGTTCTACCCAAAGTTAATGATGCAGACTCAACGTGTGTTGATCAGTGACAGAGACAAGGGAAGTTTGGTGCTTGGGACACGTGTTATAGCATTTATATTAGATAAACCTGTAAACATAAAAATGTGTTTGCTGCATCGGTGGATCTAAGGCAGGGGCTTGAGTACAAAATAATTTTAAATTTTCTGAATATATTCAAAACTACATTGCTGAGAGTAAACAAGGAATGACTTAAATGCGTACCTTCCTGAATCAGCAGTTGTGCATAGATGTTGCACATATAATTATCTCCTCTTAGTAAATTGTGGCCGCCATATGGCCCCTGGTGTACAACAGTGGTAAGCTGTGACAATACTGAGATAAAAGGTTTCTAATTGTTTCTTTCATGCCAGCAGCTTTATAGAAGACAATGTTGGTTTGTTGGTTGGTCGGTCCACCACCTTCTTCCAGAGTGAAATATCTCAAGAACTATTTCCATGAAAGTCGGTATTCATAACCCCCAGAGGAGAAATCCTTCGCTGATCCTCGGACATTTCCTCGGACATTTCCTCCGACATTTCCTCGAGCTCCACCATAAGGTTGAGATTAAAGGTCGGGTTGATAATTTATTTTCAATTCACTCTTTGTTTTATCTGTTGAAATTGTCCCGATCGCCAACAATAAATAAAGCCGTGTCTGTGGCTCTCGCACAGGACCGAATTAAATGATGGTCTCTGTCTCTCTCTAACCGGCCTGTCTGCCTGTACAAACCCTGCACATGACCAGAGTCTGCGGATGGTGAGACACCAATGAAGAAGAGACGATAGCCAGACGTTAGTGAGCAAGTCATGGTGAAGTCGTCTTCTTGCAGTTGTCAGTGAACGTTCATATGTGTTGGGGGCTTAGCATTGATGAGAGGGCCAATGGACAGGGGTTGCAATGTATCGTTTGCATATTTTCTGTGTAGCCTGCTCTTGCTAGCTTTTCCTAGATTACTTACCCTCGCTTAAAAATATCTAAGCACTTGCTTAATCTTTTGTTTTTATGAAGTAACAAGATAAATAACCAGTGACAAAGAACGAGATAGATGGTAATACTCTGGGTGATATGATTAGATTAACATGCATCCATTGGATTTAAAAATTACAGGTATTTATGCGTTAGATTTGTATTACAGAAGACGCAGAGTACACTGTTGTGTAGTATTTCTGTGTTTGTCGATGTGTAAATGTGAGTGAGCGAAGCTATTTACACCTTAAATTCTGTTTATGTTCTCAGTCTGTAAGTGTTCATCGAAAGTTTTAACTTTCAGATTCAGAGTTGTTCAGTATACTTTTCTAAGAGCACTAGTGTGAGAAACCGATCCTATTTGTGGAGTGGCCCTATTAAGAACAACACATTGTCTGCGTATTGACTCATCCACTTGGAAAAACAGGCTTAAATTAGAGCTACTTTCCCCCAGTCCTGTCTCCTGGGAGTTTTCTTTCCATCGTTCAGTGTAATTACAGGACTGGGCAGCGGAGAGATGCCTTCTAAACACCAACAGATAATTGGCTGTGACTTGTGTTGAAGAAGTCAAAGTGCAGCTTTTGTTTAGACAAGGTGTGTGTGTGTGTGCGTTGGTGTGTAGTGATGGTGTCAGTCTCAAGGTCAGCCAGCCACATCGTCTAAGCATCTGAGGAGGTAAACGGTCAGCAACACTGAGGATTCGCCGCTACATTAACCAAGCATCTGTCGGTGTGTGGGAGAGTGTGTGCAGGTAATTGTGCTGGAGAGAGCAGGAGTGAGACAGTTTGACAGAGACTCACACAGAAAGACTGTGCACATAAAAGCTAATACTGTATTAATAAACTTTGAGAGCAGAGCGTCTCCAGATGACAAAACAACTTGAAATAAAAGCCAGTCATTCATTAAATCAGGGTCAGTAAAGGGAGATGAATAAAATACCCTCTCGCTGCAGCAGATTAAACGACACAAAGCAGAAGTAAATTAGGTGAATTTGGAATTCAGTGAAATTTATTTCACTGTAAAATTGATTACTTATGCCCTGTCTGTATGGCCCATAGAAGAGGGACCAAAGGGAAGCAGTGAGATAGAGGTGGAAAAGAACAAAGCAAAAAAAGGTGTCACAACTGTAGTTGTGTAACTTCCCCTGTGCTGCAGAGAAGTGATGATTTTAAAAGGCCACACACACACACACACACACCACTATTTAATCAGGTTGCCTCAATACAAGCATCAGTTATTGTCCAACAGTAAATACACACAAACACACACTGACATAACCCTCACCCAAAGAGGACACTCTTTTCCTCTCTCCCCCTCTATGGCTCCCAATGTAGATAACCACAGGCTATGAGATTGTAAAACAATGGTATATTCTCCTTTAGAAGCCACAAGTCACAATTACATCAACCACATTTTAAGAAAAACATTGGGAGTTTTAATTGTTAAGTCAAGGAGATCAAATCTACCCACAATCCTCAGGTGTAATAGCGATGTCTCGATTGGTGGAGCTCGCTGTTACCATGGAAATGTTTACCACAACAGCTAAAATCATGTTGTCACAACACAAACTAAAATGTATTGCAACACTATATATACACACAACTAGGTTAAATTCAAGAGGAGGTGTGCTGGAGGTCGTTCATCGATCATTCGCAAGGGGTTTATGGGATGCGTAGTTCCTTTACTCTAAAACATAATGATGTACAGCGCTACAGTTATTATAAGGTTTTATAGGGTTTTTCTGTGATGTCAGAAACTCATGGTTCTCCGGGAACCAGAGCCGTTCTAAAATCAGGCACTCACTGTTGGGGTTAGGATCTATAATAACTTCACAATTTTGTTGCTTTTTAGGGCACGATAGATAATTTCTGTAATTTTTACAGAAGCAATCATAAGTAACATAAGACTGGCTGCTGTTACTTCCAAAATAAAATATATTCTCTTTAGAGTTGATCCGAAAACTTTGTAATTTGAGGACAGGACACTTTCAATTTACTGTCACCAATGCGTGAGTTAAGCTAAAGACTGTCAGACTAAGTCCTCACTAAGACCTTTCGGGAGTTGGCTTGGACAGAAAGAGGAGTTAGAGATTCAGACGGATTAAATGTGTCTTAAAAATGCCTTCCTGAGGATCTTGTCTTTTCTGTTTCGCTTCCAGGTGCGTCCATTGTAAACATAGTGGACACACATCGCTTTGTAATGCCCAAATGAGACAGATCATCAATTGTGTTTCTCAGCCAAGTGTTGGAACCCAAAATTGTCTGACTGGGCTCATCTCCAAAAAAAACATCTAATCCTCAATCTGTAGCAGATGGAGTGGGGGCTAAAAGTTCAGATGATACCTCATCCAAATGTGTTTATCTTGGGGGGGCCAAGTGAGGGTGTTACGGTGGACAACTGAGGATACATTTAAGAACCAGAGTAGTCCAAATACATTTTATAGATGGAGACTGAAAGAAAAAGTGGGGAACGTTTTCAAAAGGAGCCAAAACTATGCTGTTGTGTTGATGTGTGAACTGGAAACTAATGCCCAAGCACCTGGAGAGCTACTTCGGCCATGAGTGGGACATGGTTACAAAAAGCTTTGGATGCCAGTGCCTCCATCTTCAGTCTGCATCTCCCTGATCACCGAGATTTCCCCTATTACTGAATACTGGTGTCTTGCACACCAAGTCATTTGGGCAGAGAATGACGCCAGACCAGCCTTGAATCTGGACATCTGGGAAGGTTGACTTGGACCTGATATTTACCAAATTAGTGTGGGACAACGATATGTTGCACAACTAATCCAGCAATAAAAACTGTGCAAAAAAGATAGAAAAGGGGAGAACCACTGGCTTTGTCAATGTCATTTTAGTTATATAGTACATTTAAAACAACTTTGTTGACCAAAGTGCTTTACAAAGTAAAAGGTACAACAATAAGGCAGCAACACGCAATACCAATAGTACAAATAAGATAAGATGAAATAGAATCAAATAAAATCTGCTAGGAAAAAAACGTGTGAAAGGCAAACGACGACAGATTGACAAAGACAAAGGGAAGCAACGGAACTTATATCCACAAGGGAGGCAGGGATGACTAAACACAGGTGAAACACGTGAGGAGCAGGTGCAGACAATCACAGGGGCGGTAAACATGATAAAGACAGGAAGTTAAGGTGGAAACTCACGAGGAGCAAACGCTACAAAATAAAACAGGAAACACAGAACTCAGTTTCAATGAAACAACTGAACACAAAGCTAAACACAAGGAAACACAGGAAAATGTCCAAAAACCAAAGAGTCCATGAACAGAACCAAAATACTCTTCACCTAAGAGTTCCAGAGTTAAAGTCTAGAGTCATGACAACAGTTCCAACCCTGCACTGAGCCAACTTTTTACCTACGTATAACCACCTATTGTTTGGTTTAACCTCACTTTGACTGTGGATTTATATAAGTGCAAAGTCTATTCATACTTTATAGACTTGACTTTTTCCCTCGTTCTGACTTAATCTGATGCGGCAGTCATTAAGGCCTGAGAGCATGTACTGTATACATTCATTAGGACGTGTGACTCTTAAACATGGTTACATGTCAACACACAGACACGCACACAGTTCAGCTGTCAGAGACACATTAGTCTGCAGTGAGGACGAGGAGACATTTATGGTTTGTGTATCAGGGAGAGAGCGAGAGAGGGGAGCGTGTTTGTCTGAAGACATTTATCGCAATCATAATCAATTTTGAATTACCCGTGGGACCCATGTAGTTGCTGGTTCCGTGCTTGCCTCCCTGTCCCTCACACACACACACATACACACGAAGGCAGAAGCTTTCTCAACAGTACAAAAACATACCGCCAAATCGCTCTCTGTTATCATCAAAGTCCACACTTGAAACCGTAGCGTGTCCAAACCTTTCTTCCCCTGAACCCCCAACCCCTCTCTGTTCTCTCTCCCTCATATCTCCCTCCAACGTCTGCTCTGATGCTCCAACAACGTTTCGTGAGTCGGAAATCAATATTCTTTGTGTGTTGCTTCATAAATTGTGAGGAAGTGACATCACTGCGTCTCTGAGGGATTTTTAAAGCCTGTTGGCGGCCGAGCAGGTTTTTCCAGGAGCAAATTAAAGAACTTAGTTAAAAATGCAGGGCTGAAAAATGGCTGGAAACTGTCAGGTTGGACCACTGTGTCATATTTTGTAGGACTGTGGTCGCAATAACAGCAGCTTCAGTCAAACAGTGAAAGCAAACTGTCTTTTGGCAGCACTCGGGGGCCAACACACATTCACTACAGTCATGCTAATAAAACAGAAGATTTGAAAAATAAAAAACACCAAAGTGAAGGTCACAGTCACTTGTTTAAACACAACAATACTCCAAGAGCCATTCTGTGAAAGTAACACCTAAATAACCTGTAGGTGTTTCTCCCTAATAAGTTCAAGCCTACAGTTGAAATGACAATTTCCGGTGAAAGAATATAAAGACGTCAAAGTGTCCACGGGGTTTAACACAATTGTTTTTTAAAAAGTTGAATACAAACGCATTCGGGCGAATAAAGATAATTCTGCATGAGCCAGAAATTAAATCAATAAAGTAAAAAAGCTACTCCAGAGTGTGTGTTATTGGATTCAGTGTCTTGACACGTGATTTCTGTCACTATATTCATAAAGTCAAGAAATTTAAATGTTCATTTATTCTGGTTTTAGGATGGATAGCATGATGCTATTTCTCAAACCACCTGATGTCTATCCATCGGCAGTCAGGGTTTTTAGATTTTCAATACAGTCTACCATATTTTCCTGCATGAAATTTTATTTTCTAATATTATTCAGGAAACCTTATCTTGTGGTGAAAAGAAGGTTGTCTAGTTGATGTTGCTCGTTCGGGTGCTGCTGCTGCCTTAGGTGGGCTGCAAGCTGGCAGATGGGTCCTCAGATGTATTACCCTGCAGGATATTGTTTCCACCACTGTCTGTATGTGTATGAGACAACTCAACAATGTATGGACACATCTTCAGCAAACTTGGTGGATGTTACTTAGGGAGGGTTCCTCTAGATAAATAACTTTTGGAGCTTAACAGTCAGCTGGGCACGTGTTTGCTCTTACAGAACAGGGTCAGTGTTCTGTTGAGGTCTTCAGTGGAAGTGGTATCTACAGAGCTTATGCTGAATCCTGCCAGCCTGCAGAGTGTGGTAAAATCTTTATGGATGTCTTAATTGGCCACTGACGTGGACAGAATGTCTCCCGGTGTCCGTGACAGACACGCCAATGTGTTTGAGAGAGAGAGAGAGAGAGAGAGAGAGAGAGAAAATAGGGCAAAAAGTGCTGCACATAGCGACAATGTAGCAATGGCACAAAACACTATGTTTCAGACCTTTTTGTGTTGTGTACAACATTTTCCAATCATTGTGAAACTGTGGTGCCACGGTCTCGGTTATTAATGAAAACACAGTGAAGTATACAACGCAGATGCAGGGTATGCATTGCCCCTCCAATGCTTTTCAATGTTGTAAAGCAAGGACGATGTTTTATAAAGTCAACAAACTGCCTTAACTTTGTTGATAACCATGTAGTATAGAGCCCCAAACCCTTCCACGAAGCCTCTGTATTGTGATGATATAATCAGCACTACTCATTTTATCTGTTGTGTAATTCACTGAAAGGACGACAGAGCAGCAAAAGGTCAAACTGACTTCAATTTCTACCGCACCCTGTTCTGGACTCCGAGGTACACTACTGTCCCTTAAACTTACAAACTGTACATTTAGTATTTAAACTGACCGGAAACATTTTATATTAAATTGAACAATATTACATTATTACCATGTTTTCCAACAAAAGTGTGAATTCAGAAGCCATACTAGGGTTGAGCACAGGCACCAACTGTTGGTTTCATTATGGTGTGTGTGTGTGTGTGTGTGTGTGAGTGTGTGTGTATGTGTGTGCATCTTTTATGGATAAGGAGAGACACGTTAATGTGAGGTGTAAATGCTGAATAATTAGAATCTTAATGTGAACAGAACAAACCCCATCTGGGCAAGAATGATAAATAGCAAGAGAGACATATTAATACCAGATGGAAATGCCCACAATGCAGTGTAATTATCTGGAAACGTATCCACATACCGGTCTCATGTTCACACCAGGTTCTAAACAGGCTCCGTCTTTTTCTTATTACCCTTGGACGAGAAAACCTCAAGTTAAATACTTTATGTGTTGATGTGATTCTTTTTTTGCTTGACTATTATTTTGACAGGATTGATAAAGAGAACAATTTTCACTTGAATGAGAAATGTGGCGTCTTGCTCTCTACCTCCCCTTCCTTTATTTTTCATCTTCTCTGCCTCTTTACTTTTGCACTCGTTCACTCTCTCTCTCTCTCTTTCTCACTCAACACTGCGCACTCACTTTTGAATAATTAAGATGCAATAAATCCCACTGTCACATCAGCTTTTCAGACTCCATCCTCCATCCTGTCTCTGTGTGTGTGTGTGTGTGTGTGTGTGTGTGTGTGTGTGTGTGAACTTATTGTGGCTGTGGGACTGCAGCAGAGGAAACAGAGCGAGACTCTGTGTATGCGTGAGAGAAACAGCGAGATCCGGAGTTGCACTTCGCCATTGAAAGAAGCCAACTTTGTCAATTGTCATCTTTTGCAGAAATTCCACAATCACATGGCAAACAAAAATCCACTTCCTTGACTATTGTTAGAGACGTTGCCAGAATCCTTGCAGAAGCATGAGGGGAAAGCTGTAGAAATATCCAAGAGAGGAAAGTGTCACAATCTGCTCAAAAATGCTTCAATACAGCTTTTCTTTGGCTGTTTGAATTTGTTTTTGTTTGGCCTCCACATTCTTTACACTTGAACACATTCCGAGTGCACACCTGAGTGCACACACACACAGAGAATACACACACCCTCACCATCTGAGCTCATGCTCCTATACAGAAATGTCAGACCTTTTTGGGGAGGAGGAACGATAAAACTCCCTAACTGCAAATGCAACAATCATTAATTTGTCTCTCTCACACACACATACACACACACACACTTAATGGTGTGTCTGTGCAGGCGAGATAACTCAGAAAGGATTAGCTGTTACATGTAGATCTGAAAAACACCCACCTTGGCTGAGTGTGTGTGAAAGAGGAAATTGTTTCAGGGGAGAGAAACCGCTGTGTGTGGAGGCCAACATCACTTTCACACACCAGGAGCTGCTTGTAGCGTCTCTGTCAGGAAATTATGCCACGCCTGAAACATATAATCACCAAATGCAAGTTATAGTTCCCAGACCTTTATGGTGGTGTGTGTGTGTGTGTGTGTGTGTGTGTGTGTGTGTGTGTGTGTGCTTTGCGAGTGTTTCACTCCAGTCACAGAAAAAACAGTTAGTATTGTTGGATGTCTGTCAGCCGTAACAGTAAACAGTACGAAAACCCATTTTTTTTGCATAATATTTCAATCATGCAGCACATTTCAAAACGTTAAATGGATCGTTGAGCTGGCAGAACTCATAAGAAGCCAATCCCAGTGTAAATGAATAGTAAACGAAGCCAAGAAAAGAATGGGAAGAGTTCAGCCAAAACAGAATCTGAATGTTTTTCTTTTCTTTTTCTGTCAGAGAAGTTTTTGCTGGAGTCCAGATAGGGACAGGAGGAGCGCTGTGTAATAGTAGTTACTCCGTTCGAGGGAGAACATGGCTACAATTTGATGGATACTTGCCATTTCACTGACAAGAGAATTTGTCATTATTCTACTGAAAACAATGGATATCCAGTTCCTTAGCTAGAACTTTGACCCATAGTTTCCCAACTTTGTGCCCGACTGAATCATCTCAGAAGAGGACGTAAAAGAACATCTTGTGTTGTAAATACAACAATGGCTGAAGCTATGGTTTTGACTGTTAAGAAAACAGCTGTATTGCTACTGTTGGTTATGTAGCAATTGCCGAACTTCCAAATGATTCCTTTCAAAATATTTCGACGAGTCTACCTCTGCATAGCTTGGCATATGTTCACAGGTTTTGAGCCTGATGCTGACAAACGTGACAACTGTTTTCTGATTTGATGCCATATGAGCACTCTGGCGTTGACACAAAATGATTACGGTTGGACAAAGACTCGTGTCATGGTTAAAAACATTTGCTCAGTTTGCTCAGAACCATAAATCCACTTCAACCTCCTTCCTCTGTGCAGTCTTGGTATCTCAACCAATGTAGCAGGGCTTCATCTTCATCAAGTATAAGTGCCTAACAAAGTCAAAATTAATTATTGCTAAAGGTGTTTTAATTGCATTATTATTTTACATTCAATAATGTGACTTGTGCATTACAGAATGTCACTGAGCTGCAGCTGATCAGGATCCTATCACTCTTCTCTTGCCTTTCTATTATTGATGAGGCCAACATGAGTTCTGAATGTGGAATTTTAAAATTTTATCCACAAACATGAACTTGGTTCACTCATTGACATAATGCATTTCCTTGCCTTATGCTTAACATGATAAATCAATCCTTATTCTATACAAAACCAAAGTTGAACCCTGGTCTCCAGGTCTCCAGACACAGGTCTCCACCTGTGGACCTCAATATTGTTGTCTCTATGACCCGAGCCCCTTTGGGTCAGGTATGTCCAACCGTTTTTTAACTATCTTGGCATAACTTTGACCAGTTTAGCAATTTACTTGTGTTTCATTCATGTTTATAATGGGTTTGTTTCCCCAGAGTATTCATACTGAAATAAAAAGACAAATAAAAAATGTACATAGGGGTAGTAAAAAATGAGACAGGATGGTTTTAAAAAGCAAACCAGAGTGAAATCACAATCAGCAGGAGGAAGGTAAGAAGAGTCATCAAAGGCAGTTTGGTCTAAAGGACGTGACTGACAGATCAGCACCGAAATGAAGAATTACCAAATGGTTAAAGTAAAAAAAGTGTAAACTATTTATTACAATATCAAACCCACGTAGAAGTTGAATAATGGTCAGCTGGTAAGAGATTTGAAAGCAGACTTTCTTTGCGTTGTAGATCACATGTTCAGAATCTCTCACTCTACAGCCCTGTTCAGTATTATCATCTGTCCTGATTGAGCCAATCACAAGTGGTCAGCGTTAAGTCCATCTGTTTACACCTGGTATTAAAGTGCGTCGTGAATGTGTCTCCTGTGGCCACTTGTGATCGCATCTCACTTCCACGCTTTATATGTAATTAATCATGTGTGTCATTGGTGGTCCCAACGACAAACCGATGTTGTTCTTACAGAGTCTCAGTTTACAGATGTGTCCAAGTTTCAGGTGAGCAAGGGAGAGACAGAATGAGGAGTCAGGAGGGGCTCAGAGAAACAATGAGCTCTACACAGTTCTGCTATGAAGAACGATTTTACCAATTTAAGAAAGGTATCAATCATTATGTGGTGATATTGTCGTGGTGTCCACCATATGGTCACTGAAAAGCGTAACAATACTTCTGATTCGTTGTGAAACTGTATAGCAGGTCAGAGACGTCAGCTGAGTAGACGGTCGTTCATATGTGGCCCAAGATACTTTTGTGTTCAAACAGCAAAAAAAAT
This sequence comes from Hippoglossus hippoglossus, assembly GCF_009819705.1. Taxonomy (NCBI): domain Eukaryota; kingdom Metazoa; phylum Chordata; class Actinopteri; order Pleuronectiformes; family Pleuronectidae; genus Hippoglossus; species Hippoglossus hippoglossus. The sequence continues at coordinate 20,271,587 of NC_047172.1, forward strand.
GTGGCCACACAAGTTTTAATGTGGCCTGAGTGGTCGTGCTGAGTTGTACTTAGCACTGATCATTTCTCACCGGATCACTCAGGACTGATGTTAATACTAAGTCTGAATGGACTCTATGGCAACAGGCTTATAAACTACTTGGCCAAGGTCAGTTTTTACATTTCATAAAAACTGGTTTGCTTGAAGCACACTCAACCCTTCTGGCGCTTTACTGAGGACAGTCATAGGTCGGGTGGGTAGGGACAGTTCAGGATCATAACATCTCGAAGACAGTGGCTGTTGCTCAGTCTGGGCCGTCTGAGTGGAAAGCTGAGGGTGGCGCGAAGGATAAAGTGAGTCCTTCATCACGATTTTCAGACTTTTGTGAAATATGGAGGTCAGGAGGTCTAAATGATGTTTCCACTGTCCTCATTATGTGGCCTTGCAAGTTCTGTACAAGTTCCAAACAGTGATGCAGTGAGTCAGTACACTCTCGACTGTGGCTCTGAATGATGTAGTCTGGCTGCTGGATGGGAATCTAATGGGCCATCCATTTTCGCACGGCAGTTTGATACACCCACCTCAAAACAGAGAAAAGGGAACATTCCATCATGAAGGAAGGGGCCAAGAAGTTCAAGTGGAGGAATAATTAAGATGAATCCCGGGAACAAACTTGAAAACGGAAAAATGTAGAGAATTCACTGCCTTTAAAAAAAGCTTGAAAGCCAGAGAATTTGAAACCTGGCTGTAATGTAGGCTATGGAGTCTGAATAAAGGCTATTTTCACTAACTTACTCAGATTCTTGTTTCACACTGTCAGGAATGATGATAAACTGCAGTAAATGCACCAGAGAGCAATATCTGCAGTCCTGGTAGTAGACAATCCTGCAAATCCTGCTGGAACGGCAACTGTAATATGTTCTTGTACCAAAACTTTAATTGTCCCCAACCAGTTTATATGCAGTTCTTTTACCTTTTGTAAAGTCTGAAGGGGTAAAAAAGCTCAGGGCTTGGGACAGGCGGACGGAGAGGCACAGGCAACTCTGACTCTGCTTCCTAAAAAAGGGAATTGGAGATGAGTGAACACTGTAAATTGATGATAACTTCAGTAAAAGTTGTTTGATACTTGAAGTTGTGTTAGTATCTTAATGAGACTTCACATATCATGCACTGGATGTTGCTATCTGCTGACTGGCAACATGAATTGACCCAGACCGGAACAGAACCCGTCTGATGACTTGTCACGCTCAAATCAAAGTCTTGATTCGCACAACGAGCATAATACATGTCCCCCACATTCAGGAGCCTGTGAGTTGTTAAGGAGACTGGGAAAGGCAACGGTGGTGAGAAACAACAGGCTCACGGTGCTGAGTGGCCGGGCTAATCTGCAGTGATTTTGACCAGTGTCTGTAGGGACCACAGTTAGCCAACATTATCTACTTTAGCACGGGGTTAGCATACACAAGCAATGCTGGACTACAATGAGCTGGTCTGTTTGTGACACCAGGTTGTTACTGATTCAATAATTTCATGAAATTGCTCAGGGCTTGATGCAGCACTGTTTCCTGTCCCAGTGCATCGAGTGAACAGAGATATTCTGAGAGGCTACAGCTCAAACAAATACAATACATGACTAAGATGAAAAACCCTGAAATTCAAATTGTCAAAAGAATATTTGGGCACTTCCACCTAGTACAATGTCATGCACTGTGTGTGTGTTTGGGATTTAAACTGTCAAGGATAAATCGCTGGAAATGACTATGTTTTGTAATATTTCTGTCTTTGCTGCCGACACAGCATAACATACCAACGTTATTTTTTTAAAGCACTTTTTAGGGTCACCATTAGATTAAATTACATAATATTTGCAAACCATGTTGAATGTATTAAGCGTAACCAGATTTCCAATGGCAATTCAGTTCTTTTTGTAACTTCAATTCATTTCATTGAGTTAATAAAAAAGAAAACCTGCAGGCTGCAGATATATTGCAAACATGTCACATGACAACCCATTCAATTATAACTGCATTTAGGCCCTGCCCTCCACCAATATAAGTCACACAACTATGAACTCACATAGACACCAGAGAACTTAGTAGTGACCACAAACAAATGGAGATAATGGAAGTATTCCGTCATCACATCGCAAGTCTGACAGTATTTCAATGGGGTGTGTGTGTGTGTGTGTGTGTGTGTGTGTGTGTGTGTGTGTGTGTGTGTGTGTGAGAGTCAAGGCCTGCTTTGTTGGGTGAACATATGTACTAGTCAGAGAACATGTGAGTGTAACTCCCAAACTCTGTATGAACTAGAGTTAAACCAAGCGAACAGTAGTTAACAGTGAGAGGCAGAGTGTGACTGAGGCAGCTAATAATACCGTGGATGATGCAGCCCGTATAATTCCCTGACACCAGCATCACTATCATCTCAATTCTCTCAGGACCAGTTAACTCAACGCAGCAGCAGCTTTCACATGGTCCGGTGTCAGTAGGCATGTTTTATGATTACACGGTGTCTCTTCTGCTGCAGTGTCCGCAGTTTAAAACAACTGAGTGCTCTCTCAGCTCCTAACAAACAGTAGCTCCACTCCACTACACTCCAGCCCTGTGTGAAATGATCAGGTTGTTCTTAAAGGGGCTCCCCCCCTAGACATGCAACCTGGGGTGAGGTTAATTGGAGAGTCTGTGTGTCAGCCCTGCGATGCACCAGCGACCTGTCCAGGGTGCACCACACCTCTCGCTCAATGTCAGTGTGTCATTATGTGGTGGTTCCTCCAGCAAACTTTTCCCGGAGCTGAAAATGTTTTACCCATGTTCACTTCAAATGACTTTCAAACTCTTTCTCCTTCCTTAAGTAGTCACAAGGTGCAACTGAATTCACAAAGTGACTTCCCCCAATGGGGTTCGGCATTTGAGCAGGTACGGGCATATTGTTTTAAGAGAGGGTTGCAGAACACACAGTGGGACCTTGGTCAGTTTAACTAATCTGTGACCAGACAACTGAACAACAACCATCATGTGACTTTATATGACTACTTTATTAGACCAGTCAGTAAAACCGATCTGCAAATACACTGATATTTACCTTTTGACTTTTCATATCCAATGATCCAAACGATTCGAAGCCTTTACGTGTGTAAAAAATGATGTTTGTAATTCATTGTAACAGCAGCTACATCTACCTGATGAGGGCAGTGCACCTTTCCAACATAACAAATTCTGCCTGAATAGTCTCATTTCATTTAACACAGAGCGTAAAAAAATGCTTTTCACATTAAATTTTATTCAGGAGTTGACTTATCTTCCACAAAAGCCTTTCCCCGAACTGTTCCTAATTATTCTGTAATGTCTGTATATTTCCTCTCTGCGATGTGAGAGAGTGCCGAGTCCTTTCACTCCCTCTCTTATCAGTGCATATATTTCCCTGTGGGCAGAGGTGCAAGCTCGATGTAACTTCACCAGGCATAAAGACCAGTAATTGTTTATTGATTTGTATCAATAAGCACAAAGCTCATCTGTGAACAACAACTTATTCCAATAAAGCCAAACAAAGAGAAGAGGCAACTGGGGTGTTGATAACTCTATACGTGATGTGTGCTGACACACACACAACATTTATGTTATCTTTACTCATTCTTGTGCATTAATAGTTGTGAATAAAACTCAAAGATGATAAAGGAAAAAAAGGATAAAACTGTAACAACCAAAAAACACATTAATGGTAATTGAAGCTTAAATATTAAATACTACATATGTATGTCATGTTTTTTTATTATTTTAATGTTGATGGTAAATAATTACATTGGTTCTGCGGGTCAGAACAGCCAAACACAAATATGCAAATACGCAATTCCTGTCAGACTGACACCGGCATTCAATTCAGGTAAAAGGGGGAGGCAGTTGCTATGGCAACACTGAGTGACATCACTGGTAATAACTGCTGGGTTGAAAAAGTAGAAAATACATTGTAATATGCAAATTCTCCAGATGAGAGGGAATTGTGACATGCATGCAGGAGACATGGGGTGTGTGTGTGTGTGTGTGTGTGTGTGTGTGTGTGTGTGTGGTGGAATGTCAATGACATAATGACGTCAGGGTAGTTTGCATCTGTCAACATGTTGGCTGCATACTCTTCACATACACAAACACACACACACGTACACACTTCAGGTTGTTTTGCCAGTAGCTAGTTTGATGTTGTTTGGCCTGAAATAACAGGGAGGAAGTGACCCACACAGACTTCAAAGATACAAAAGAGCACACAGTCACACACACACACAGGGGATCCGCTGGTACAAAGTTACGGTTAAACGTCACAGCTGCCACTGACAAACGGCAAACCCCAAAACGTTTTGTCTGTGACTGACCCTGGAAACGCAGAGCGAGACGGACTGAAGCAAAGAGACTGCAGATAATCAGATGTCCATCAGTTACATGTGCAGTATAACGAACTCTACAGGATTCCAAAGTAATGATCGTGCTGTGATGACTGTCAAGTCCGAAACCCATTTCCCTTTAACACATTAATTGGACATTAGAGGAGTTTCCAAACGTCTATTGTCGTTAATATTAAGAGCTGATCTGTCCTCATTATCACCAGTTCGTCTTTTTAATGATCAGGTTTTATGAGAGGCAGTAAATCCCTTTTAGTAAAACCCTTTTTAAGCTTGATAATAATTTCCCAACAGACTTTATTTGCTGCCCCTCACAAGGTATGAGTACTAAGACTCTTCCCTTATTTTGCCCATGTAAAGGGCCAAACTCTTGACTCGGCCCTGACTTGTGTTCTATTCCTGTGGAACCTATCTTGACGTATGACCCTGTCTTTATCTCACCACTTAGCCATCATGTTTGAGATTAAAGTGCCCCACTCTGCTCAGAGACCTCAGCTCTTGAAACACCATCCACTCATTTGAGCCTGCTGCTGTTCTTACAGCACCAGTCTGGCCACTGAGTTCAGAGGCTGTACCCTTAGGCCCAGGCCCAGGGGTGTTTGTCAAACATGTGATGGCTCTATCGCTAATATGCTGCGTCTTGTGCAGGTCTGTTGTTCACAACATGTCTTCTAGAGAGTTGCTACTGCAATCCCAGTAGGATTTTACATATGCTATACATCGTTTTTTTAAAAATATTTTTTCATTCAACATTTAATCTACGTTTTGTTTTGACAGAGAAATGGTTTAATAGAAAATACAAACCTCTATGTCTCTTCCTTTTACCTTGCTTTACTTTGTACAGGAATTGTTGTCAACATTTATGTTTGTGACATGTTCGACAGATCTAAACCCTCTAGGACAGTGTGCAGCTGGGATGTTTTAGGCACCCAACAAATGTTAGTCCACTATTCGCTCTTCTGTTTGATGTGTTTTTGTCTCACAAAAAATGTGACACTATGGTTTCACCAGCTAGTTGTTAAGTTTTGCAGCAGCATGGCCTTACGTAGGAATGTGTATCACTGACTGACTGAGGAAGTTAAACCATTGGTCAGCTGGCCGAGTGTTGGTGTTCCCCCATAGATGATGACTCTCTCAAAAATAATTTCTATGACAACTTCCGGGGAAGGTGTTTAATGACAGTTTAACAAACTCAGTAATTTGTTTTTTCCAGGGAAGCACAGAGTAACACATCTTTTGAACAAATCGTAGCTTCTTCCCATAGAAGAATTTCATGACAAGTGACAGACACGTCTCTCTGAGTCTCATTCAGTGACCACACAGCAGTTGACGTAGACATGAATATCTATTATCTAGCTTTCTCTCTGAGGGGTCAATTTAACAATAAATAAAGCGGAAATCAGAGCACAGTCTTTAAATGTCTTTAACTTGTGTTTATGGTGATTTTGTAAGATGAGAGAGGATTTTGTACGATGGTTATAACATCAGGAAGCAGAGCAGCAGGTGGTAAATGTCTTGGAAGTGACTGCTAGATAGCATGTTGACTCAATGGGCCACGTTTCAATCAAAACAGAAACCAATTCAACCAGGCAGCACTGAATAGAATCTGATGGACACAGGTCACAGGACCACATTTATTAATCTGGTGTACTTTGAATAAAATAAGTCAGTTGGAGGAGGCATGGAGCTTGAATTAGTTGCGTTATCCTAACATGTGATATGTAAAGAATACTGTGCATCTTTAGTATTTTTAATACGTTGTTGTGTGCAGTCAAGCAAAGTAATCGATTTATGTTTCAAACGTAGCTGTATTTTTCCCTTTAAAGGGAAAAAGTTACAATAATTTGTTTCCGTTATACCAAATATTATTATAATTTAGGTCACTCATTTCTTTATTTAAACTTCCCTCTAATTAGTAACACTGCAAAAGAAAACAATAAACTTACTTTCAATTTGTTACTTAAGTTCCAATTTCAATTTAAAAAAAGGCTAAAATGGCAGAAGAGCCTTGTATAAATAATGGGTACAAAACATGTAAAAGAAGACATTTTCAGGATTATTTTCTATCTCACTTGACATTCCATGTGCATTTCACTAAAAATCTATTAAGCAACGTGATGCTGTGAAAATGTAAATTAGTGCAAACACACATGTTCACACAAACCACAAGCTGTGCATCACCCTGTGCCCTCCTGTGCCGATGGCCGTCAGCAGTCCAGTGACTCATTTCCTTTGTGTTGCTATGAAAACTCACTCGGAACTACAGGTGGCCTCTGTTGTGATTAGGTGAGTGTGAGTGTGTTATAAAAAGAGAGAGAGGGTATAACCTGGTTACTGCAACACCAACACAAATGAATTGTTAAAGGCTGTAATTAAACCATGTCCCTCTTTTGAGGGCAATACAGTAAATTCTGTGTGGGATCACACTGCATGTCTCTGTCCCCCAGAGCAGATCATCGCTCTCTAAAAACATAGTTCACTAACTACTAATGTCATTTTAATACAAGTATTCATTAAGATTTACCATGTACTGTATCATCTGTCCTCTGATCACGTTTTGGATCTTGATTTTAGAAAGCAACTTAATTGACTCAGCTGATTGTATCAGCATTGTGCTTCGACATTAAAGAGATAAAGACAAGATTTCCACTTACACTGCAGGCACGATACATACAGAGAGAGATGACATGCATAGATTACAGTACTAATTTGAAAGGCAGCTAATGTGAATAAAACACATCCCTGCTAGAAAAAAGGAAAAGTTATAGCTAGATAGACTCTCCTCACTGTGAACTAGAGCCACAGTTCAGAGAACACTTGGTTCCACAGATTTTATCAGAACCGAAGATGGATAACGCCAACCTATGGGTTATCTGCATTAAGGAGTATAATCCAGAAGTTTTTACAACAGCTCTCTATATCACTGCAACAACAATCTAGGCGCATTGTTAGTTGTTGCTGACCTAAGCACAACCAAACTTATCTGAATCAGGAGCACATTAACATACGTCAGTGTGATAAGAACCACCTGAAATGACAGATACCATCTTGGACAAAGAATTTGCAAATTGCCGTTGCTTTATTTAGGTAATGTCCTGTCTGCTGATGTGAAGGGGGGGGGCTGACAGCCTCCAGTGGGGAGTTAAGGTGTTGTCACCTTTGGGGAGCTGTCATGTCGTCCTTCTTGGTACAGTTGGGAAACGTTTGACCGTCATCTTGTGAAGTTAGATTGCAAAGTCGAAAGCACTCAGTGGAAAGACGTTCCTCCACTGAAGAAACCATGTTCTGCTAAAAAACTGCAACAAAGAAAGATAATAAGATTAGAGTCATTATTGATGAGGCTTTTCAATTCAATTCAATTATGTCCAGTGTCAAATCATAATATAGGCCTACTGCACATTATCTCAAGGCACTTCATATAATGAGGTCGAGACCTTCAAAATTACAGAGAAACCAAACAGTTCCACTATGAGCAAGCCCACGGGCGACTGTGGAGAGAAATAAACTCCCTCATTAACTGGAAGAAACCTCAGCAGGTACAGACTCAGTGTGGGTGGCCATCTGCCTCGACCGGTTGGGGGAAGTTTTCCAATATGGAATGAGCTCCAAGTTGCTAAAAGTCTCAACTGCGACTTGGAACTGGCTTTTATTCTCCACAATGTGCAAGTAAATGAATGGCCACACACTAACGTTAGCTGACTTACTGGTGCTAGGAGGCTTACTGGTGCTAGGAGGCTTACTGCCAGCATTGCCATGGAGTATGACAGCAATGCTAGCACAGGCTCATGGTTGTGGCTCTTATATCGCAATACTATCACAAAGGCCGAAGCTAGTCGTGGCCCAAGAAGGCTGGGGGTGTGATCGACAAAGCATTTGCATTTGATTGTGCTCTAGAGTGACACCTAGCGGTAATGCTAATATCCAGAGAGCCACCACATCTAATGTTCATCAATAATCCATTGCCCTTGACTCTAAGTCTGAATTTACAGTTCATACCCTCACTAAACAATATCAGATAGACATAAATTAGAATATATGACAAGGTCATCAGAATAACCCTAGCACACTGTAATACATAAAGAGAATGTGATTGCTCCATATCGTATTACCATAATACAAATCACCATGATGCAATTACATAATGATGTCCCCATCATTAAAATATGACCAGCTTTCATCCTTACGGCAGTCGAGGCAGGTGATGACATTTCCCCGCTGTGCTACATAATGGGATTTCGTTCTCAGAAAGTGTCACATGCTTCAGAGGGCCCAGTGTGCTGCAGGATGAAAGTTTGGCACCTGTGCAGCTTAGAGGACGCTTTTCATTTTAAAGCACCACTTCGTAGCCTGCAGGTCAAGGACACAGGGGAAGCAGGGGTCGAGAGACATAGGACATCAGACAATAAAAATCCTGTATAGGAGGCCAATTACACACAGTGAGTTACGGGTCCAACAAGAGCTGAAAAGGGCTATAATCCTGACTTGGTCTTTCACCGTGTACAGGCGTGCGAATGTGCATGTGTGCATCAGCTGCTCCTCTCGTAAGCCAACATCTGCTGCACAGTAATTGCTGTCTGGAGGTGTGTGTCTGTGTTTGTGTGTGTGTGTGAGTGTAATGTGTGTAACAGAGAGAGCAAGAAAGAGAGAAACACACGGAGATGGAGACAACGTTTTAGAGAATGCACTGTGGATAAAATTGGATTGTCTTTATTTTGCAGACAGGACAATGTAAGCACCTGCGTAAAGTATTGTGTTGTATGTAAAGCAATATCAAACGTCTCTCCACTTTGAAAATTCCCTCCTTCATTGCCTCAGGTCGGGAAATGAAACCGAGCAGATTGCATTCATTTTCTCTTTCATTTAGATATACTGTAGAAACGAGCAAAAGCAAGGATGAAGCAAAGGGCTATTCATTTCTGGCTTCGCATTAAAAATTTTAAAAACAAATTTTTTGGGTCATTCTTTGCATCAGTCGGTGAAAAAACAGGAAAGATACCAGATGGACTCTATATATAATTTGTCTTCTTACGACAGCAGCTCCGCCAAACACTTTGTCCATCAAAGCAAGATGTTAACACTTTCTTCATCGTGACGCTGTCATGCTCAGAGTTGGGAACATCATGTGATTCACAAATGTGTTTCATGCAGGGAAATTTGCATGGCATTCAAAGACTGCATTGCTGACCAAAATCCCAAAGCGCATCTCCAAATTGACATACCATAATAGCCACATTAAGTTTGCAACAGGCCTGCTGAAAGATAAATCATCCTTAGCGTAATGCTGCCATAAATGTCGTCTCATTAACTCTCATTAACTGTTGTGACTTTGAGTTTACTTCTCCTCTGACTGTCGCTGTGTCTCCAGACTTTGCACCCAAATTCTGCACGAGTAATTAGTTACTATGACAGGAAAGGACCCATATACCACTTCCACCACTGCAATGTGCAACTGTACAGAGCCCGGAGTAGACGAGATGTTCCTTTCCAGTTAGACTGCGGGTGACCACAGCCTTTTCTTTTGGATACGTGTCAGTGGAAAAGAGCTGGCACCGGTGTGAGGGGTTGAGAAGTACCACAGGCCGTAACCTCCAGGTAATAGATTCATACAAGCTGTGCAATGACAAAATATCATCAAGCAATCATGTCGGCTTTTCCTTTCACCTTTTGCCATTTGGGGGGCAACAGAAAACACTATGAGCACAACACTGACATCAGCCTATCATGGTGAACATCCAGCCATCCATTATCTACACTGTTTATCCTTTGAGGGTCGCATGGGGAGCTGGAGCCAATCCCAGTGGGCAAAGGGAAGGCAGGCGCACCCTAGACAGGTCGCCAGAGTCAGACAACCATTCACACTTACATTCACACTTTTGGTCAATTTAGAGTCTGCATGTATTTGGACTGCAGGGGGAAGCTGGAGTTCCCGTAAACACGCAGACACAGGGAGAACATGCATACTCCACACAGAAAAATAACCAAGTCATCAGTAAAATATCAGCAGCCAGTTGAAAATGTTGTTTGTCTTCCATATGGTGTTGGGCAGATAGTTTTTTTTTTACATCAAACCATTGCCTGCAGTTGCTGGAAATTAGGACGATGAGAGCGGTGGAAACAAAGTGACGAGCTGACAATGGGGAAATTAGCAAAGTAATTGTTAAATATTGATTACCGCAGCTTTAACTAAATGTACATATGCAAGCAAAACACCCACTTCTCTGCATCAGATTTGTTTGAGAGAGTGAGTATGAAAACATGTACAGCAAAAAAAGCTTTTAATCAAAAGAATGGTTAATGAGCTGACATCAAATGTGCTGGAACATTTTATCTTTTGAAATATCTGTGGTCATCTCATCAGCACCATATCTGAGGTGCCTCATTATTAATGCTACTTATTCGTCAATCTAAAGGGCATCAAGCTTTTGCATATGAGCACAATTGATGATATCAAGCAAGAATATCTAATATCTAATATAATTTTAATCGTGTTGTCACTGCTTTTTGTGCAAGGTAAAAGACATTCAAATTGACTGTAATGATAGGCATTAGGAGGTCACCTCCGTCCTCCCTTTTATTTCAAAATATGCAAGATTAGAAATACTGGTTGAATGCTGTTCGAGTAGTTTGATCTCAATCTGCATTTTTCTCCAAAGTAATTTGAAAGGTTTTAATACTAAGTGTCTGTTGTGCTCTGACTGATGGGACATACCTGCAGCCATAGTTGGAAAAATGTATTTAACTAACAGAGGTTACACACAGATACACAACAAAGTGACAAAGTGCGACAAACTGTCTTTGATTCTTGCTGTAAGTTTTTATGTTTCTTTCTCTGTTACCAACTGCGCTTGGTATCTTTTTATGTGTATTTCCCCTGCTGTCTGTCCCTGCTTGCCCTCCCTACAACACACACACACACTCCCACACACACACACACACACACACACACACACACACACACACACACACACACACACACACACACACACACACACACACACACACTTTGCTGTCTGTTTTCACGTGAGGAATTCTGACCCGGTGCATTTGTTTTTCGCTGCCACGGGGGACGGCCGTCACTGTTTTGATCATAACAACACATGAAGGCAGAAAACGCGAGCTACTGGCTGAAGTCTCAGTCAGGTGGAAGGTTCGCCGAGAGATTGATTGACAGGTCGATAAGATTAGCGGCTGAGCAGTTAAATGATGACGGAGTGGCTTTGTTTTCCCAGTCATGGAATGTTTATCAGCTGACAGAGGTCATTTTACACAAAGAAATGTGACCATTGACACACAAAATGCATAAGGTGCTTTCATACATGCAATGGGGCTAAATGTGAGAACGCAAATTCCCACGACATTCTCTGGAGTTTCTCCAGCCGGCTCCCTAGTGGGAACTCTGGATAATGCAGGAATGAGTCTGATTCCCTGGAGGATTCACACGGACCAAGTGGGCATGTTGATGATGTTTCTACCGCGGGACAGACGCAATACAGAAAGAAACCGGAAAAAGACAAAAAACAATCTCCAGGTGAAAAAGAGGTGTCAAACGTGTAGAAGATGGCAACAGGGATATCAAGGTGGAAAGATGACGTGATTCGAGAGCTTTTGATGATGAGGCCTATGCCAGTGTTGATGTGCTGTGAACAAAGACACATGAATTTATACGTTACGTCCTTCCTCCTTCGCCACCCCCCACTTAAACACTACAGAGTTTTCTGCAATGTTGTTAATGTGTCTGACTGAAGAGTGGTGAGCCACTTTGGTGAAATCTGAGCTGCAATTTTGCCTCACATTTGCATATGTGTGACCGTTCCCAAAGACCGAACGCAACTGCGTGGACATGTATACGGTCAAATGCTTGTTTCACGTCAGCTGCCCAAGTGTGTGGGATGAGTTGCATTTTAGTTTAAATTGGCTGTAATAACCTTGACGCACTCACAAACACAATCTCACACACACAAGCACACACACTGACAGCAGTGCAGGCCATCTGCAGACAGTAAATTATCTGGTTAGCAGATAATGCAGCTGAGGGACAGAGAGGACCACGGGGCGGCAGGGACAGAGGGAAAGGGGTGTGCACGGTGATACACACGGTGACAAACATCCTCTGGAATGATTTTCTTTTTTTTTGTTGCTTATCTGGCTTCTGAGTGTTTTGTTGCACACACCATAGCCATTCTATCAGCACCACCGTGCTGCAGGCGACATGCTGCCCGGAGTTTTTCACTTGGAGAGCATAGACAAAAACCACAAACACAGCCCCACTTACAACGACAGGAGTCAGATTTGTTCTGATTGAAACCAAACACTGATAATTAAATATATGATATAATATACAGAAATAGAGCTAGAATCATTCCATTGCTAGCACTGAGGACAATTTAAAACTGGTTTAATGTGTATGTCCATGTGTGTGAAAACATCGACAACACAACTGCAAAAGTGACAACACAAATGCAAAAGCCACACGACACGATCGAAGCAGAAGTTAGCGATGGATGTTGACTGAAACTAGTTACTTACTGCAGTCTAGTGAGCTGTCGTTTGTGAAGAGCCGGTCAAAGTCAGCCACTGGTTGACTGTTCTCTGTTTGAGGTGTTATGGTACAGGTGATCGGAGCATCCGAAATAAAAACATACCCCGAATACATCGATTTTAACCGAAGACGAGAGGATCTGTCGCCTATGTTAAAATGAGCAATCTTGTTTAGTTATACTTGGTATAGATTGCACAAAGAATGAAAACTACTTCTTCTTTTGGCTTATCCGCACCACATTATTATACGTATCAGGACTTTGGGAAGATTGTGCAAGTAACTGCATCTATTCTGAAGAAAGAGCCACAGAGACTTGGAAGAAATGTTTAGTAAGTGTCGACTGAGAGGTTAGCTCAATATTGAGGTCATCAATAAAGAGATTACATCGTTTCTCAAGAAACTATAACAGTGGTTTTAGGATTTTGGATCCAGGCAGAGTCAAACTCCAGCAAGTCTCCTTGCTGGTTATTTATGGAAAAAAAAAACGTTTTCCTTTTTCTGAGATAGAAAATTAAATTACTACTTTATTCTCATAATATATTCTTCTCTTCAATATGGGACTGACAATCCGTCGCAGGTTACAACTGTGTGGAGGTATTTGCTTAGGTTCAGTGTGGAGAAGATTGCCTCTAGAAGGAAATGCAAGTGAATAATTGGGTATAAAGTTCAAATGCTGTGAGCTGCTCTGATTACATTTTTTTTCAAAGCTTTGTGTGGTGACTGAATGATCTGAAAACCATCATCTTAGAGAAGTATCTCCCTGAAATCTACAGATGCACAGAGCGTAAACTCACCGGCTAAAAGCATAATTTGTTTGATAGATAACACACGTTCAGCCACAGCACCCGCTGAATGTTTCATAATGATAGGGATGAAGAATGAACACATCACTGCACCTATTATAAGTGGCATATTAAAGCATGAATACAGTGAGTGCAAACAAGCAGAGCACACTGTGATGTGTCCATTTATCAGCGACCTAATTATCAAACACATTAATCCTGTGTACGTGTATTAAAAGAAAAAAACTCTGTTTATTATAGCAGCAGCCAATCGGCTTGCCTTGATGTCAGAAGGGGATGATGGAGAGGAGGCAAGCACAGGCGAGGTCGGTGACACGCTCATGAATCAGTTTCACATTCCAGTTCAGACTGGTGCCTGGTGCTGGCTCTAAACTGTGAGTCCATTCACAGGACAAGGTGCAGGGAACAGTACTTATTCAGTACTTATTTTTCATCTGAGTCAGAGATTAAACTGTACGTATGGAAAACACATGGGCAAATAAAGCCACCTGTTCATCTGGGAACAGGGACCAAGGCCCTTTGACCTCGGCTGCTTTCAAACACAAACAAACAACATTTTTCATTGACTTTCTAAACTGATATCTTCATCAGTGTCATGTGAGTGCGTGGCTCCTCTTGTTCATTCGTGTTACAATCGTCATCAACGCACCCACTAGCTTGCGGCGAATCTTCAGGCTAATCCTCTGCTGTTTTCTCACATGAGCTCATTCGGACATTATCCAGAGTTTTTACTAAGAGGCTCACAGGAAACAGCCACAGCTGAATCGCACATTTTGCGTTCTTACACACAATTGAAATTATTATGTGAAATTGCCAGGAGTTAAGTGCATGTCTGAAAGCAGCTCGAGTGTGCATTTATTTGTTGTTATAAATAAATATATAATTTAAAATAGAGTTCAAATTTGAAAAACTACGTATTTTTCAGTGATTATCTTCCAGTGGACGCATTAGGTTACAGAATACACTTTCATTATTACATTCACAACATAGTGAATGCAACATTTTCAGCTTGTAAGCTACTGCCGTGCCACAATAAGTACCTACAAAATAGCAACTATCAACAATTAATGGAAATCTAAATGTGAGTCAGTTTTACAGTAACAATTCGGCACTATGAGAAACTATAATCATTTGCTTTCTTATTGAGAGTCAGATAAAAAATGTTAACACTGCCATGTTTACGTTTTAAATATGTGTATGAGTCGGGAGATAATCAGTGTAGCTAAATAATAATAAAACTTTATTTCCTTTTTCTGTGCATGAACAGAGACAAGATATCAATTTACTTGCCGTAGCTTTTTCTTGAGTAACAACTGTGAATAGATTAACTGTATAGTTTAGTAACTGTAAAGTATATTTTAGTCATATAGTAAACTTTATAGGCAGGATGGGTTGGGGTAAAATATATTATTTCATAGGAATAAGAATATATGGTTTTAATCCCAAATAAAAAAAAATCTTTAAGCAACCAGATATAGGTATTTCAAAGCAAATACACTTTTTCAGCTAAGAATCACACAAAAGACAATATTTGCTTTACTTTGAACTACACATATAGAGTCAGTTGGCAGTTTATTAGGTACATCCATAGGTCAAACTGCTCTGCAGCAGCCACAGACCATAATGCTGCAGACTGGCCAGCAGCTTCTTCTCTGCTGCAGCTGAGGATTTGACTCTTTTCATTTGCTGCCCTCTCGCACATTATTTATGATGTCAACATGTGACTTGTTTACTCTGTAGCAATTAGTATTGTAAATAAAGTTAAGTGTGAAATCACTGCTTTCCATCCTCATTACCTCCGCCAGTTTAATTCCCTCCGAAACCAAAATATGTTTGTTGTGTAAATTTTTATGAATCTATAAACAGCAGTTATAAAAAAATGACACATGATAATTGATTATGTACAGGACTATTTCTTGGCTTGTTAAATTCTGGTCTCTCGACTCATATATTATCAGTATCCCTATTGCATGCATAAATATATGTGCATATTAAGTAAAATGATGTTGTGTTTGGAGTTAATAATCTTTCCATTACAGTCACTTAATACTTCCACACTCATTCCAACTGTTTTAGACATACATTTTTGTTTCTTGTATATGATATAACAGCCACAACATATTCTCCTATATGTAGCCACAGAATGGCACCATCTGTTGTTTCTGGGAGCCATGCGATGCGTCTGCAGACCCTGTGTTGTCCCCCTGCCTCTTCATCCACCTTTCTTTCTGTAATGATCACCTCCATCTCTCTCATTTCATTGCCCCCTTCCTTGCCGCCCTCCCTCTCTTCTTGCTGCAGGCACTGATGTTGTTATGGCAAGCGTAGGTGGCGCACCTTTTACCACTGACAGCAGAGACAGAAGGAATGGGCGAGGGAAAGCGGAAGGACGGCACAGGCCATGGAGAAGAAATTTGAAAAGAAGAAGAATGGGAGTTTATTTTGAACCTGATCTTTCTCATATATTTCTCTCATTCTCTTCCTGTCAACGTCTCCCTCACTCGCTCCTGTCTCTCAACCTCTTCCTCCTGACGCCGTCGGCAATGACCAGACACGTCTTAATATCCCTCATCCTGCGTGTGTGTGTGCGCGCGCGTGTGTGTGTGTGTGTGTGTGTGTGTGTGGTTATGTAAGGTTTGCCTTAAGGCAGGGGGCATAAATAAAGGTATTAACAATTCTCTGGTATAGAGAGCTGTCACCATGACTGATGCAATGAACTGTCAAATATATGGATTAAGTTGAGCAGGGCAGTCATGTTGATCTTAAGAGAGTTCTCAAGAGTATAAGCAGTTTTACTTATCTGCCTCGAGTTATTCTTCCAGTTCTCAGCTATCATTGGTTTGTTTGTTTGTTTGTATCTGGTTTCACTTCATAATTAACCTCTGCAAAAGCAGAACACAACATAAGTAATTGGTACTAATTTAGGCTACCAGAGCAGCTCTAGGGATAATGGCCTTGAAATAATGTGTGAACTCTTTCCTAAATTAGTGGAGTTCTTCCTGTTCATCCCATTCTGTCAACATTACCTTAATGCAGCGGTTGAAAGAATATGTTCTCAACCTCTGACAAGTTTCAGATCTGATCACAGACTGTACATGAAGATGGCTGACATGATGGCTTCCCAAAGATAAACCCCGCCTCCTCAATGTTAGTAAATGGACGGGGACCAAATCAAAAACTTAAACACACATCAAATCCTTACCAAAAGTAAGTGTCAAAAATGAAACAACAACAAGAAATTTTAGCAGCAAGCTGTATTGTTTTGTTGGTCCTACAGTGTAACTTTATGTGTGGGCCACTTTCAATGAACTTCACAGTAGCCTCAGGCTGTGAAGGCACCGGGTAAAGGCAGCAACAGTGCAGCTTAACTAAAGTGCGTATGTGCTCAATTAAGAGCTACATTGCAAGAGTGTTGGGAATAAACCTAGAAAAGATCACACTGAGAAAAACTTATCAAACTATTTACAATAAAAATCGGGTATCATCATGTCTTTTCTTTTCCTTTTTAACAATGCCTAAATTGTAGGATTTGCATTTCAACAGTGAGAGGTTTCTTTGTTTAATCCACTAGGTCAGAGGTCTTCAACAGGGGGTCTGACATTTTTGGTTGATTATACATTTTTTTAATATTTCTTTAATTCTTTTCCCCCAAAAATGTAAATGTCTTTAAATACACATTAACATGAATTTGTGAATTGTTTTAATAGCTCAGTGTTGTATGCAAGATGTATGTTTATAAATGGCAGTGGCACGGACACCCTGTACCTTGCACATGTTTAAAATAAAAACATGAATATATGAACCTGTGTATTATTTGAATAGCTTAGTATTGAATGCACAATAACAGGGTAGCTATGTTTATACATGGCACTAGGCCCAGTTTAATATAAAACACAATTTTATACAATATATACAGTAGGGGGTCCCTGCTCCATCTCTCCATCAGTTTGGGGGTCCTTGGCCTGAAAAAGACCCCTGCACTAGGTGACAGTGTTGGCAGATCCTGTGGCCTTCTCTGGCTTTCCCTCTGCCGTTTGTAATTGGCAATGGCAACAGGAAGATGGCCAGTGCTACTGGTGATGGGAACTTGTCCACTCCACACAGCTGGGACACCAGCTTAGCCAAGAGGTCCTTGTTTGTCATGTGTTGTACCTATTGTGAGATTTCAAAGTGCAGGATAGAGGCATTTGTTGTGGCCATGTCCACTAAATGAAGGAACAATGTGTGGTACTTGTGAGCTCTTCTTAAGTAGGTGGAATGATACTTCATTAGCGGGTCTGATAGGTCCACCCCACTCATGCTCTTGGGTCTCGGGTCAGTGGATGTCTTTGACTGCCCTTGTCCAACCCCTTCTTCCCTCTCAACAAACCGCTGGATTGTTTGTGAAGCACTGACACCTCCCCACGTCCATCCACTCTTTTATCCGGAGGAAATTTGCTCTCCCAGTGGGACACCATTTCTTGTTGTTCCTGTAGATACTGCAAGTTCCTTACTTCATGCTGATCATGTCTAGATAGTTCCGAAATTCTCCACGTATATGGTATCCTGTCACATGGTTAAATGAGGTCTACGACTGCAACATAAGATAGTCCATGCAGACTGGGTGTGTGACATGTACGCGTTAAAATTGATAGTGTAGAAATGACTTAAACCAGCCAACACAAAATGCTTCTCCTTTTATATTGAGTCATTGTAGTTTTCCCCTTGGTTGGCACCATTCTCTCTTCAACTGCCAATTCCTTCCTTGTATTGTGATAAGTCTGGAAGGCATTTGAATGTCAATGAGGAGCTTGACTCTGAACAGTTCATCATTATGTGGTCTTCTCTTTTTATCCATATTGACATCTTTGTCTGGATCCCAGGCAAAGGTGTACAGTAGCTGGAAAGTAGCTGGAAACAGCACAGAAATAGAGACCTGGCAGGGACCCGTGTTTATATCTGAGAAAACCAAGGACGTTGTACAGTTTCTCATATTTGAAACAAATTAACCCACTGAAAAGTGACATGCAAAATTGGCTGCTGAAATGAACAAACCCAAGACATTCTTAGTTGTGCCATTTTGTAGGTAATTGGGCAAAGTATGGGTCAAATCAAATCAAGCGGTTTCATGATAGTAACAGATGGACATTTGACGATGAGGCTCCATGCAGAATAATTATATAAATTAATACTATAATATTACAACAGACTTATGTGTAATTTTCTTTATTATCATCCCTGAAGGAGATGATTACAGCTCAACTATCAGGCTCTGGTAGCTGTTGTTTACCTCTCTAATTACCAAGGCCAGATTCATACCAAGGCCAGAGAGGATTGGAGACTGTATTTTAATGGGTTAATTATTCTGCAGCCTGATGGTGTCCCTGACCTGCACCGACAGCTGTGCGGACTCACCCTTGTTATTTTACATGGACAGAGAAAGGTTTCATTTTCAATTAAAACCTTGAAGTGTACACTCTTCAATTGGTGCTTCAAAAATGTTATGAAAACTCAAAATCAGACTGAGGGGAGGGACCTTCATGAAACGTATCATGAAACTCATTAACTCTCTTTCTGTCTTTTCAGTTTCAGTTCACAGCTTTAGTCGATTTAAAAAAAAATGGTCTGTAATGATATAGCGCTTCTCCAGTGTTGATAACCGCTCAAGGACATAAAAACCTGGATGACCATCAATTTTCTCCTATTAAACAGATAAAACAGAGGTTCTTATTCTCGGCCCTAAACACCTTAGAGATGCATTATCTAATGATATAGCTATTCTAGATGGCATTGCCCTTGCTTCCAGTGAAACAGTCAGGAAGTCGGGAGTTATCTTTGATACAGATTTGTGCTTTGATTCTAATTTAAAACAAATTTCTAGGACCGCCTTCTTTCACTTACGTAACATTTAAAAAATCAGACATGTCCTTTCTCAAAAAGATGCAGCAAAAATTAGTCCACGCCTTTGTTACATCCAGACTTGATTATTGTAATTCCTTATTATCAGGCTCCAGCAGTAAGTTGTTAAAGACTCTGCAGCTTGTCCAAAATGCTGCAGCACGTGTCCTGACAAGAACCAGGAAAAGAGACCACGTTTCTCCTTTACTAGCTTCACTACACTGGCTTCCTGTTAAATTTAGAATAGAATTTATTATCCTCATCACCTACAAGGCCCTTAATAATATGGCACCGCACAGCTTAAATGGATAGTTCACTCAATACATTTGAATTCATTCATTATCTACTCACCACTATGCCAGTGGAGGGGTGGGTGAAGTTTTTAGCCTTAATGTCGGCTACCGGAAGTAGCGATGCTACAGCACAGCCCGCATGTACCCTCGGGCGAGAGCTTGTGTGCGGTTTGGGCGGTGTCTCGGTTTGTGAGTGCGAACATGAATGCGGCTCCAGAGGAGGATATCAGAGGATATATAATATAAATATATATAGAATTACAGGGTCTCCAATTGATGCAATTATGAGAAAACACCAAAAAAGAAAGTAAAAATATTGATAAAGTCCATTTATTACAACTTTGGCATTATGAGAATAATCTATGGAGCTGGGCTACAAAGCTGTAAGACCATTGTGATGTACTGAGTGTTCTGGCTGCTGCACGTAGTGTAATATTGTGAGCAAATAAAAACACTTCTTTGAGGACCTTTGAATTATTAGACACAGATATGTATTTCTAGTTTAGTATAAGGGAATGAAGCATCTAATCCAGGGAGATATTCCAGAGATGAAATGTTCTGGTTTGGATATTACCTTGATGTCAGTCAGACGAAAGGTCTGGATCAATATAAATGTCAAGCAAACAGAGAGATGAGATTAAAGTCTGGTGGTGCTCATTTCATCATAGCATGGAGCCGTGAGTGTTGGGAAATGTATGAACCAATTCCAAACATCCTACTACGAAAAAATCATTCCAAACTAAAAATGATTTAGTTAACATTCGCTGGTGGTTGTTAACATCTGCTGGTGGTTGTTAACATCTGCTGGCGGTTGTGAACATCTGCTGGCGGTTGTGAACATCTGCTGGCGGTTGTGAACATCTGCTGGCGGTTGTTAACATCTGCTGGCGGTTGTGAACATCTGCTGGCGGTTGTGAACATCTGCTGGCGGTTGTGAACATCTGCTGGCGGTTGTGAACATCTGCTGGCGGTTGTGAACATCTGCTGGTGGTTGTTAACATCTGCTGGTGGTTGTTAACATCTGCTGGTGGTTGTGAACTTATCAAACTAGTGTTTAGTGACTTTTAACGTATACAAGGGATATTCACCATCATGTCCTATGTTTTTTGAAAAAAAGGATCCAATTACATCTATTTTTAAAAGTCTTAAGTCACAGAGTTTGTTTCCAAATTACATTTTTATTGGTTGTTGGGAGAAACCTACTTACTTTCCCCCAATTGTTTGATGACGATGCTGTGTCTTTTGTCTTTTTCCTGTGTCTCAACATAAAAAGTTAAAAATAGATCATGCATGGGCCCCTATTGCACTGTTACAATAAAGC
Organism: Hippoglossus hippoglossus; assembly: GCF_009819705.1. Lineage (NCBI taxonomy): Eukaryota > Metazoa > Chordata > Actinopteri > Pleuronectiformes > Pleuronectidae > Hippoglossus > Hippoglossus hippoglossus. The sequence continues at coordinate 20,292,789 of NC_047172.1, forward strand.
GTCAAATGTATCCTGTACTCAAGGAATGAAACCTTCCCAAGACAATAAGTTGTTTTGATCCCTTAACATCCCACTGCATTGATATACAAATAATACTGACACAAGACCAAAATGACTCATTGGTACTCGGTACAATCAACCCAGTGTTGTGTGGGTGCTACATCAGCCCCCACTGGGTCAATTTGTAACCCTCGTTCCAGCTGTTCTAGTAATGCACTCTGGATTACATAATAACAGCGTGTGAAATTTGCATATGTGTGTATGAATGGCTCATTCTCTAAATTATAACCAGGCCAGGATAATATCCTGTGTACACATGCAAATGCTTTGAATCACAGACTCTGTCACTGTGCAAGCTACTATAGAGAGGTAACTATTTGAAAATGGTACAAGCAATAGATGCCAGTCTTACATAATTTGGATCTGATGTGGTGAAAAGAATAAAACTTATAGCGACACCAGATTTTATACCTTGAAATAAGAGCCTCAAATATTTTTGATGGCACAGACACTTATATTAGGGAGAGTGGCATGTGTGTCATTGCCCCACCTGGAGCTATGTAACTTTGAGTCATAACTTTTGTTTTTCTGTTCTGCTTGCCTGACGTTGGGCTGTGGAAGCGAAGTTGTCAACTCCCTTGTTTGTCATCGGAAGCCACATAAGATAGCAAAGAGCAAATCTTGCATAGAACAGCTAAAAAACTGTAAAATTCTGCAGTGTACAAATTCAATTTGGATCAAGGGTATTTGGGTAATATAAGGATGTCTTCATGTATTTTCTTCAGCATGCATCATCGCCTCTAAGGAACTACAAGGAATGTGCTGGAGGAAATCAAAATCTTCTCTTTCATGTATAAACCGCACAGATTCCCCTGGAAATGTTTCTATTCTTATGTTTCATGTGGAATGCATCATGAAAGCCCTGTGAGGAGAAAGATGGGGGATCAAAAAAGTGTAAAAATGTGTTTGAGCTTTTAAAAATGATGCTCAGTAGATGCTCAACTAAATGTGTGAACATGTAAATTTATGAAAAGTCAGAAGCTTGTTTAAGATTTGTTCATCATGAAGGAACTTGGTCTTTGACACTCTTCATTCAGCGCAACTTTGAATGGAGGTCACCTAAGCTTTTTAAATAACTGAGCTCTGAAATTCCACGTCTAATACTTGATCACATTTTTAAAAAAATGCTCCTAAAACGACAGATACTTTTGTACACATCCTGTGAGCGAAGGCATTTCACACAGCATCGGAGATTAATCATTCAAAGAGGCATAAAACATGTCGCGCGTAGAATGTGTGATATGAATATATATACATGCACCATATGAAGTGACAGTGACATATGAAGAAAAAAGAGAGGTAAAGACAGATGAAGAGATGCCACAGGGAGCTCTGATTGGGTGAATGCGTAATACCAAGCTGAATAATTCATCAAGCAAACTGACAAATCCGCCAAAGGAACCATAATGAAACTGTTTTCATGTGCATGTTCGATTTCCTCCTTTTCCTCTGAAATATTATTTAAAAAAAACGATATTCTTGGTTGAGGTGGAAAAATTGGTAATTGGATAAAAAGATCATGGACATTCCGAAGCAAATAGACTCATCATGTTATTATGCCATCACATAAAACCACGAAACCCATTGTGTGTGAAGTGTTGAGAGCATTGAGTATGAAGTTACCAACTAAGGAAAGTCCAACTAAAGCTCATATTTGAATTAGCCCAATCAAGTGCATCAATGTTAACATTGGATTCTATTTCAGTGTAACTACCAGCAGTGCATGGTGTGTTTTTATTTACAATATGTAGATGACTGAAGGTTGGTGTATAGTTGCCACGGTGAAGGTGCATGCACCTTCACCATCGACATTTTTCATCATTGAACATTTCAACATAGTTGCCTTCGAGGGAGGACTGGTCGAGCAGGTTCGCCTTAACGAGCATCTCTATAACTCATCCTGCACTGACAATCATATGGTGCTGAATTCTTGGAAAGGGATTGACACTTCACTTGGCAAAGAGGAGGCTCCTCTCCACAGTCTGGAAGAACACGACAGATTTCAACTTGAAGCTAACAGTAAAACGTCCCATACACATATGCAATGTTTGGCAGTGTTAACTATTGCTGCTAAACAACCTACTTTTTTCTTGACTATTTTCTTTATATGCCCACTAGTGGTGTGGAGCATATAGCTGCTTCTATACTTGTAGTTCAAGCACCATCTACGGAGACCCACGTCATGGTGTTTCGCTCAAGTTTAAACAAGGCTTTCAGTTCTTTTCACCATGTGGGCGATATTGTTATGGCAGAAATTCACAATATCTCAGATTTAAACACCCTGGAGTTAGCTCTTTGTTTATTCAGAGGTAAATATGTATACGGCCTTCACCACTTTGGTTTGAATGCTACTTAGCTGTAAGATATAACATTTAGAAAGTGTATTTATACAGCGACATTTAGACCAAATTGAAACTCCTGCCTGATAACTGAAGTAAACAATTTCCTTTTTGCAGGATTTCAGTGACAAATTAACACTCCTTTACTGGTGTGAACACTGTTCACATGTTTGACATTCTGTGACATTTTGCAAGTTACAGCTAGAAAGGAAAGCAAGTGAATGTTTGCATCTTTTTAGATCTTAGTTTCTGAAAACGAGTAGCAATTGTACTCTGAATCACCAACAATCAATGCAACAGAAAGAAAACGTTCATCATAGCACAAATCAATGTTTTTGTAGTTATTGAATCAGCAAGTTTTAAGTGCTATAAACGTCTAGACAGAATAATAAAGGATGCTTTTCACCTTGTGAGTCTGTGCGTGTGCACGTCATCAATGCAAATGTGTCCCTGGAGACACCCTCTGTAGCCAGAACTACCACTGAGGCAGTTTTGAGGACTCTTACAGGTGTTTGTGTGTCTGTGGACAGGTTTGATCAAGTAAAAGTGTAGGTGTCATACTGAGTCCTCCTGTATAATGTAGTAATGACTACTGAGTACTTATGGGTTGGAAGATCAGCATGTTGATGAACTTTGCAGGTGAAGTGGTCCCTTCACAAGATGACATCTAGTTATTGCTCTGCTGGCAGATATTTGTGTGTCCCTTCTGCTTCTAATCCACAGTCATCACCTCATACATACAAGTTCCATCAGTAGCAAGTCAGTCAGTCAGCAGGAGACGTTCAGTTCTCATATTCAGAGGAAAGAAAAAGACAATAACTGGGAATTAATGATGTGAGATTCAACGGGACCAAATAAAAAAACAACCCATCAGTCACTGCTGTTTATATGCAAAAAAAAACACTTCAACAGCAAACCATAAATCACTCGGTGCAGCTCCTACAGTTATGAGCTCACGCATACTGCTGAGAGTGGATTTGTTCATAAGCAAAGTTATTTCATACTGTCCCTGTGAGTGTGCATGTGTGTGTTTAGAAGCCACAGTAAATGAAAATAAGAAATAAGACAGTGGCCGAGTGGAGAAGCTTTCTCTGTAAGTGTGAGCACCAGGCAGGGGAAATACGATCAGTGCATCCTGAGAGGAGCTTATTTAGTTGTACCACAAACGTGTGTGTGTGTGTGTGTGTGTGTGTGTGTGTGTGTGTGTGTGTGTGTGTGTGTGTAAGAGAGAGAGATTGTGTGCTTTGATTGTGGACCTTTCCAAATGCTAAGATGTCCCCTCTGACTTCAGGCGTACCGGAGAGAAGCTGCTCACATTGAGGCTGTCACACACACTCACAAACACTCTCACACACTGTGGGGACTACTAAATAAGAGTGATTTATCCTTGGCCTGTTTTACTCTCACTCACACACACACACAAACACACACACAAATTATTAAGTGTGGTTCACTGATCCCCCTGTTTTCTGTCTCAACACACACACACACACACACACACACACACACACACACACACACACACACCCACAAGAACTTAAGCCGTGTCTTCTTGTCCCAGTGGTGTATTGCTGTGCTGAATACATATCTGTGTTTGTTTAGAGAGGGATCAATGAGCGGTTTAGCTCTAATGCAAAGGGGTCTGGAGGGAGGAAGACTAAGATGGAAGGAAGGGTGGAGATTGAAAAGCAGAAGGGTAGAGTAGGAAACTTAAAGCCTTGGCAGGACTGCGAAAGACAGGGAGAGAGAAAGAATTCCTCGCTCGCTCTTCCCGTCCCCATCTCTTCCGTCTCCCTACTTCCCTTATTCATTTGACCTTCTCCCATCCAGCCATATTTCTTTAGCCCTCTCTTTCAGTTATCCACATCTTCCTTTCTTCCCTTTCTGTGCTCATACTGTCAGTTGTATTTTGTTAATTAAAAATGATTTCTGTCAACACAACAAATCCATCCCCAAACACAACACAGCATGGTGCTAAGTGATTGCTTGCTGTCATAACCATGCCAGGAGGTTTTAAATTTGGCAGACTGCCTCTCACACCGACTGTGCATTTTTTTTAAACAGTTAGCCTGTCGTTCCTGTCCTTGCACATGGCGTTGTTTAGGCTGGTTGTGCACCTCCCAACCTTTTGAACTTGGCGTGCACAGCTTGGCCTTTGCAGCTAGGATGAGCCAGATGCAAAAGTCTATCAACAAGTCTGTCTACAAAGGCAAATAGATTCCCAGATGGCTCCTGCAGCTGGAGATTACAGCGACTGTTGGTTTAGAGGTGGCATTCTGTGGGAAACAATGGGAAAAACCTCTGCGTGTATTGTTAAGTGAAGACTACACCGAGTCAATGTGCCGCAAGTGTGAGTATGACAGGGGAAGGTGTTGTGTTGACGTCACAGTTGGCATGGAAGTGACCAAACCAAGCATATCAGTAGGTTAGTGGATAAATTGTTGGAATAGATGACTAAAATCAAAAGGCTCAATATTTGAAACAGTAGGCTACAGGTATTAAACTGTTAGAGTAATATTTAAATCTAGCTTCTGCCACTCCAAGCGACTGCAGTATAACTAAACATTAGTCCCAGTGCATTAAAGCAGTAATGCTGTATATAATCAAATGATTTAAATGACAACCGGTTTAAATTAATTCAAATGAACACAGTTGGATGATGGACTCTGTCAATGAAGGCGGAGCTGTGTGCATTAGATCCAGATCTGTTTTAAGGCAGAGCCGAGCTGTCACACAATGTGCCACCAGCTCGAAGGGCACCAAAGAGAAGGAGGACATATTTCGAAATGATTTCACCCTTTCCGTCTCCGCTGTTCAGCCCTGACATTGTTAAACAACACATCATTGAACACTTTGTAAGAATCACATACGAGTAACACAGTGACTCAGCTTTCACATTAACAATGTTGTCCCCAACCAGATACACTTCCGATACAATAAGTGGTAGCACCTAGGTGGTGTACAATCTGCCAGTAGATAGAAAGAAAAAGACTACATGCACTAACACTCTGAGCTGGCAGTCCGGAGTTGTGGTGCAGTCGATTCCATGTCTGTTGTGGACTGTACCAAAGTACACATGACCTCCAACCTGGCCATGGTTGTTCGATCCACACCCAGGTATAGTTAACAGTGTTCCTACTAATCAAATAAACTGGACTTACAGAGTGTACTCAGATGTAGGCCCAGGTCTCTGGTCTCTGATGTGAAAGCCCCTTATGGATGTCCAGAGCCAGGGAAATGTCTTGATTATCCAGTGTATAGCAGCCGCACCCCCCACTACCCCCACTGTCCTCCATTAAAAGACAGAAGGCGCAGTTATGTTACATATCTTATCCATATCTTATATAATAGATTATAAATATTGTAGTATGTCCATGCATTATTATTCTACAGCATGAAAAATGACTGTAGCTGTAAGACAACATAACCAGTGGCTGTCTGGCCTCAGGCTCCAAAAGGTGCAGCCTCAGGGTCAACACTGGCCTGGTTTCCATCATTAGGGTCTGCTGAAAAACAGAAGGACATTGGAGTTAGTTTATAAAAGGTTCAGTGTGTAAGTTGTAGGTGAAAGGGATTTGAATATAAAATACTCCCGGTGATGTTTAAAGTAGTGTGTAATCATCTAATTTGTACAAATTGTTGTTTTCATTACCCTAGAATGGGCCCTTTTATATTTAAATTCTTTATATTTACATCAGGAGCGGCTCGTCGCTGAGGAGGCTGCCGTGTTCTTTACAGTAGCCCAAACTGGACAAACTAAACACCTTTTGAGCTTTCATGACAACTGAAGGCTGCCACCGGTTCTCTTTCATGTTTGTAAGTGGAGGGTGAGGTGAGGGGTGTTCAGCTGCAAGATGCAAAGTCAGCACTAAATTCTACACTCTTAATCTAAAATACAGCATGTAACACCTTTTTCTTGCATGTGGCGGACAACCTTGACGTCAACGAAGGCATGTGCTTGTGTGCAAAACATGTGATTCATCTCACCTCAGTTGAGTTTAGTGAGAATGATGTTTTTTATTAATGCATCTCATTGGCAAAAATCTGAATATGAAATCCTAAAAAGAGGCTCAGAAAAGAGGTCGGACTGCTGTGCTGGGATCAGTCTTATCAGTCTACCACGCCTGTCCAATAATCCTGCTCTGGCTAATAAGCTCCTTCGTGCCCTATTGACCTTTTCTCAGTTTCCCAATTTCATATCGTAACCATAAATGTAAAAGAGAAAAATTACTGAGTTTTGAAGACAATATTAATACAATTATTAACATTATCCCATAGTACTCAATGGAAAAAGGGGGACTTCTTATAGCGTAATGGTAATCTAGAAAAAAAACAGATTAAATCAAATAGATTAAAAAAACACTTGGTTCCAGAACTCGTCTACAGAATCTGCTCATTATCTCCAGTGCAGCAGATCGGAGATTGAATATCTAATTTTGCCTCCCTCCACTTTCTCTTTCTGTCTCATCACAGCCGGTTTCCCCTCACCTTCTCTCCCACCTTGCTCTGCTGCTACTCATCTTCCTCCCTCTCCACTCTTCTCACCGTCCTGTCCCCCCACCTCCTCATCATCATTTCACCTCCCCTTCGATCCTCCCCTCATTATACCTCCCCCTCATCGTTCCATTTTACCTCCACTGACCCCATTCTCTCCACATCTCCTGCTCGGCTCCGCTCCTCTTTCGGTCGTTTCTCATTCATTTCTCTGAAATGACCCCTATCTGCTCCCTCTCTCTGTCACTCCTTCTCTTTCCTTTTGTTCCCCTTCATCCCTCTTTCCCTTGGTGACCCTCATTTTTTCCTCCTCCTTTAGCCTTCCCTCATTCGCTGCTCCATTAACTGTGCCTGTCTATCCATTTATCCATCCATCTATCTATCAATCTCTATTTATCTGCCTTCAATAATACCATTTGACACCCTTCCATCTTGTCCTCATATTCAATCGCTTTTTCGCTCTCCCTTTCATCTCTACTTCTTTCTTACTCTCTATTATCTCTCTTTCTATCCATCTCTCCACCTAATGGTACCTATCTGCCTTCACTTTAACCATTCGACACCCTTTCACCTTGTCCTCTGATTCAATCTTCCCCTCACTATCGCTGTCATTTGGTCTTTGTACCTATCTTTTACTACTTCTCTCTCTTTCTCTCTCAATTTGTATCTATCAGTTGGTTCCTTTTACTCTCTCTTTCTAATGAAACAGAAAATCATTCATCGCTTGATTCAATCATATACTTATCAAAATTATAATTGGCCACTGATCGCAGGGATATTCACATATTTCAACGTCAATACAGCTAACAAAATAAAATCGATTCTAAATTAATTTGTTCTTTTCATTACATCCAAATAAACATATTTTCAGAGTTGTTGGTATAGCCAGTCAACTGCTGCAGAGGTATTTACATCTGATTTAACACACACACATTTCCATTCCTTTTGCTTTTTACTGTTTAATTGTCCTCCAGAACACCTCAACACACTTGCACGCACGCACAAACCCACACACACACAAACATGCACTCATGAGCTCGCTCGCACACACACACACACACACACACACACACACACACACCCTGGGTATATTGCCATCACAGGCTATCATCTGTGGCCAGATCAATCTAATCTCGGTCCAATTGCACCAAGGACACTGAGACATACACACACATACAAGCCCATTCTACATGCATAAAAATAAGGTTGGGAGCACTCACACATAAACAATGTACATCTTAACTTAACTTACAGCTTATACAGTAGAGCTCAGATTACTGGACATACAGCAAGTACTGCTCCCCCAATTCTGTTTGATTTAAAAAATCCTGAAGACGTTTGAATTGATTCTTGAGGATTCAGTTACACCAGATGAACACCAATGCTGGTTACAGCACTTGACACTTGAAGTTATTTATTCTGCATGCAACAAGTGAGCAACACCGCTGTGTCCTTGAATATAAAACTGTAGTGTAAAGATTATAGGATTAATTGTAGATACAGTTCCCTGTTTTAAAACTGTGGACCAAGGAGTCATTTTACTTCGCAAACACAAAATGAATAAATCGTGACACATCTGCAGTAAATTTCTACTGGCCTATGTGCAAATCGTTTGAGCAAGAATTTAAAAAAATGCAGCAATTAAAATATTGTGATAAACATGCATACTCACATAAAAACTATTAATGCCAGTTTATTGGTCAAAACTATGCAGTCAAAGAGGTTCAGTCACATCCACACATCCACCACATACAGTCATGCTCTGATGAGTAGATTTAGAAAATATTTAAACAAATTAATTTAAGCTTTTGAACATTCAAAATATACTTTTTTTAAATGAGGTATTGCTGTTTACAAACAATTAAGGATACACACGGAGAAAATCCTTTCTGATAGCTTCATCATTGAGAATAAACCAACATGGCTGAAACTATACCATTTATTCTTTGAGGGTCATAAGGGTACTGGAGCCAATCCCAGCTGAGAGGTGGGGTACTGACAGATCACCAGCATAATGCAGGGACAACATACAGAGACACAAACAACCATTCACATCTACAGTGTTCTATTAAACTAACCCCAGTCTGCATGAGTTCGGACTGCACTGGGGAGAGCATACAAACCCCACACGCTAAGAGCACGGCCAAGCTGGGATACGAACAGGGAACCTTCTTGCTGTGAGGCAACAGTGCTAACCATGGCACTTAGGTACCATGTTTCACAAAAAAAGATTACAAAAATTGACCACATGCCAGTCAAACATGACACATATTCAAGTGAGAAGTGGCAGCGATACGAGTGATAACAATAAGTCACACACACTCGCACCACATAACTTTGAGTGTAATTACTGCTGTTTGACTGCAATACAGATACTGCGAATATATTTATGTCATTAGCACATTTAAAAATCCTTCAACAGCTATTCTGCTATTTACACCTCTATGGAACACTCGTTGGCTCCCTTGGCTCCTTCTTTTGTTTTGAGTCCAGGACTGAACTAATTGTTAACATGCGTTGTTTAATAAACGCCAAACGTGAATGCATTCTAAACGTCTGCCACCAGCAGGTACTATTGAACCGCTGGTTTGCAGTAAGGCTTCAGGAAATCTGGTTAAACAGTAAAAGACATGAGAGAGAGAGGTCATGGAATGAACGGGTCCATACAGGACTTTGACCCTCAAGACGAGGGTTGGACTCCTGTGTGAAATCAACAGTTGACATATTATCTTCAGTTTCAAATAGGTTATTTTCTAATCAGATTTCAGTCGTAGTTTGGTGAGGTGAAGGAAAAGATAGTGGTTTGGGTTTAAATAGACCCTTTCACAACATTAATCATGTGTTGGGAAGCCTTTGTGCAGGAACTATGTGACTAATTGATGTGAAGCAGGAGAAGAACCTGAATGGAAATGGTTAATTATGGGTGCAAATAGCATCTGCAAAACATTAACAATAAACGAAGAAATAAAGTAAAATACGACACACACTTTAATACGCACTTCTAAAGAAACGTGTGGTAAAATACCAATCTAATCATGTGTATCGCACTTCAGTTTTTCAGAGAGCAGCAGAGAAAACTGCCAACGCTCAATGCAACAGTGTCAGTTTCCAAGAGGAGGTGCAAATGAAGGACATTTTTAAGACTTCCACAGTAATCTACCATGAAGCATATTTGATCCAGAGAGTCTAATACCATCATACGCTCACTCAGCATGGCTCCAGACTGGGTGGTGTCGCTGTTACACACTGATCCCTGGAAGTAGCAACAAACTCGCCCTGTTTCCCCTTTTATTAAACACATATCTGATTTGCAATAAATCAATACAATTGTATTTGTATATCCCTTATTCACAAATTACAATTTGTCTCATAGGGTTTAACAATGTGTGACATCCTCTGTCTTTAACCCTCAACAAGGGCAAAGAAAAACTGAAAAAAAAAAAAATACCATTAACAGGGGAAAAGGAGAGAGAGAGTCACATGTGATGGATCCCTCTCACAGGACGGACAGAAGATACAGTCTTGGAATAATGGAATCAGAACAGGTTTAGCTCACGGTAAAAACTATTTTGGCATTCATCTGTCAGTCACTATGGTTACAACAGTAATTACTCACAGGGTGAGTATTATAAAGACCATAATCTATTAAATGTAAGAGCTACGTCAAGTACAGCAGATACATTACTACTAGTATTAGTGCCATGTTGAAGAAAAATGTAGAGACGGAGAGAATAAAGTCATACGAAAATGAAGTTGTAATATTTTCTTCAAGATTGCCCTAATACTCGTAGAAATTGTTGTAGTATGTAAGTTGCCAACAAAAAACAAACAATCAAATTAAAAGCATTTTAAGTGTGATGGCAGTATTGTTCAATGAGTGGTAACAAAATTGAAAAGACCTAGTAGGTAATGTTTGTATATATTTAAAACTTTTAAAGATCTTAAATTGAGATTATTGAATTTTAGATTTTTTAGGACCCTGCACAAACCATGTTTGCAAACGAGGTTCCTGTTCACAAATAATCAAGGATACACACATACACTTTTCTTAATAAATGAAACAACTGTCTCACAGCACTCATCCTAACATTTTCCAAAAGATTTTCAACCCTATGCCACACGTCATGTCTGTCACCATGTGTCGGCTGTGGCCAGCAGACATGACCCATGTTCCAGGTAGAAATGGCAGACACACACTATCACACAAACTAGTTTCCTGCACCGGCCCATTTTCACAACCCCCCACCGGCCTGCATCTGCAAAGCTTCACACCCGACTAGACCCGTTACCCAAGTCCAGACACGTCGGGACACGTTACCATGGGACCCACAACGCGATCCATCAACCGTGATTAAACACACAAGCTACTTACACAGTCACTCACATCAAATATGGCCTCATTGTCCTCCTGTTGTGGTGGATGAGTTGTCATCTTCTCCTGCGGTTGTCAATGTGTTTCCTCCCTAACAATGTGGCTAGCATGTGACTATCAAAACGAATATGTTGTGGCGTTTTTGTACAAGCACGTTATTCACCACTGGATATTTCTGTCTGTATGATCCATTTTGATGTTCCAGCTGGTTCCGTGTCTGTAGTGATTATATTTTGAGCAGAATTGGTGTAAGGTGTTGTCGATCTCACCCGCTGCCTCCCTGCGTTTAGTTCGTTTTACATAAATATAGTTTTTACCCGTTACACAGCAGTTTTGCGGT